>NC_142799.1:51144550-51322050 GCF_049724085.1 Artemia sp. Qi Xiang Cuo | reverse complement strand
GACAACATTCACCTACGAAATACTAGAAAACCTTAGCTCAGAAAAGCCTGAAATAGCAAACTACACATCCCAAATCATAATGTTCTGACAACACATACCTATGAAAGTCTAAGAAACCTAGCTCAGAAAAGTCGAAAATAGCAAACTACACATCCCAAATCATAGGTTTCAGACACTACACACCTATGAAAGACTAAGAAATCCAACTCGGAAAAGCCCGAAATAGTAATTTACATATCCCAAATCATAAGTTTCAGACAGCATTCACCTACGAAATACAAAGAAACCTTAGCTCAGAAAAGTCTGAAATAGCCAACTACTCATCCCAAACTCGAAGTTTCAGACAAGAAACACCTATGAGTGACTAAGAATCCTAGCTCTGAAAAGTCCAAAAAGCAAACTACACCTCCCAAATCATAATTTTCTGAAAGGACACACATATGATAGGCTAAGAAATCTAGCTCAGAAAAGTCCAAAATAGCAAATTAACCATCCCAAATCATAGGTTTCAGTCAACACACACCTACGAATGGCTAATAAATCCTTCTCAGATAAGTCAAAAAAATAGCAACCCACACAACCCAAATCATCGGTTTCAGACACCACACACCTACGAAAGATTAAGAAATCCGGTTATGAAAAGTCGGAAATAGCAAATTACATATCCCAAATCATAGGTTTCAGACAACACTCACCTATGAACGGCTAAGAAACCTAGCTCAGAAAAGTCAAAAATATCAAACTAGTCATCCCAAACTATAGGTTTCAGACAACAAACACCTATGAAAGGCTAAGAAATCCAGCTCAGAAAAGTCAAAAGTAGCAATCCACCCATCCCAAATCATAGGTTTCATACAACACACACCTATGAAAGACTAAGAAATCCAGCTCAGAAAAGTCAAAAATAGCAAACTACATATCCCAAATCATCGGTTTCAGTCAACACACACCAACGAAAGACTAAGAAACCTAGCTCAGAAAAGTCAAAAATAGCAAACTATTCATCCCAAACTATTGGTTTCAGACAACATTCACCTACGAAATACTAGAAAACCTTAGCTCAGAAAAGCCTGAAATAGCAAACTATACATCCCAAATCATAATTTTCTGACAACGCATACCTATGAAAGGCTAAGAAATCCAGCTCAGAAAAGTCGAAAATAGCAAACTACACATCCCAAATCATAGGTTTCAGACACCACACACCTATGAAAGACTAAGAAATCCAACTCAGAAAAGTCAAAAATAGCAAACTACATGTCCCAAATCATAAGTTTCACTCAACACACACCAACGAAAGGCTAAGAAACCTAGCTCATAAAATCCTTAAAGAGCAAAATACTAATAAAAAAATTTTTTTTTCATAATACATTATAATTCTATATACTATTTAAAAATATATCAGAAAAGCCTTAGTTAGCAAACTACACATCAAAAATCATATGTTTCAGACAACACACATCCACGAAAGACGGGTGCTCGGTGAGAGCCGTTGAGGGTCTGTGGGTCCCTTGAGGGTCGGTGGTCCTTTGGGAGCTCGGGGGGACCTTTGGGGACCGGGGGGTGGGCTTTGGGGGTCCGGGGATGGCATTTGAGGGTCTGGGTGGGCCTTTGGGGCGCCGGGCGGGCCGTGGGGGGCCTGGGGGACATTTGGGGACCGGTGGAGGGCCTTTGGGACCCCGTTGGTCCTTTGGGAGCTCGATGGGCCTTTGGGTGGCCCGGGGATGGCATTTGGGGGTCTGGGTGAGCCTTTGGGGCGCCGGTGGCCCTTTGGGAGCTTGGGGGGCCTTTGAGTGTCCGGGGGGCAGTTGGGGGCCTGGGGGACATTTGGGGACCGGTGGAGGGCCTTTGGGAGCTTGGGGGGCCTTTGAGGACCGGGGGCTTCCTTCGGGGTTGGGGTAGGAGGATTGGAACCCTTTGGGGTTGGGTTAGAGGACCTCACAACACTGTTCAAATGAAACTTGTGTATTATAACGACCACAGAGTTTCACCATTAAATTCTCTTCCAAAATCTCTTCAAAATCTTCTTTTAAAATGTCTCTATCTGTTTCGCCGAAATAGTTCCATAACCTGTCTAAAACGGTTTTGCCCAAATAATCCCTAAAAGCAAATTCAGCGTGTTCCTTTGTTATTGGCATCTCTGTGCTAACGCATTTCAAGTTAATAGGAAACCTTTTCGCGCGCTAAAATAATTCATCGCTAAGATGTTTCTTGCCTAATTGTTTCCATGGCCTTTGGTTATTAATATCCTTTGGAGTTCGACCAGTAGAACTGTTCCCGAGGCAAAGACATTAATGATTTGGATCTATTCCTGGAGAAATGTTTCTAGGCGAAAATTTTTATAGTCTGACAGATGATGTCATTGATTGATTGATCTGTCAAGAAAGGGGAAATTATTTTGTTGTTTCTAAGGGGAATTATTGATTCACGATAGGTGAATTGAGGTCGACAGCACAGGTGTTCCAAGGTTGATGTTGTTGTTGTTGTAAGTGCACGCTCTCAGCGAACTTTATGTAAATCAAGTTCACAGGTGCTACTCGTGACAGGACCACGTGGTTTATGATTTTTCAAGTGAGAAAATTCCTGTTTTTTCAAATTCTCACTGAAAAAAAACATAAAAAATCCATAATTTGATTTTTACATCCGAGAAAAACATCAAATAAATTTAACAACACACATAACCATCCATGAAAACAACCATAAATGTGACAAAATTCCTGTTTTTTCAAGTGAGAAAGTTTCTGTTTTTTCATTCTCACTGACAAAACCATAAACCACGTGGTTAGTACGGGAGTCGGACCCCCATCTCTACTGATAAGACGGAAAGTCGAATGCAACACGAACTAAAGGAGGGGGGGTCGTGAATAATTTCGGCGTCGCTCTAAAAAACGTTGGGTTACCTTGTTACCTTGACTGGTAACAGCTGGGACTGCCCAAGTTTGTGCACTTGTTTTTTGTTTGCAGCTCAATTTATTTCGCAAAAAGGAAGGGGGGACATAAATATGCAGGCTATCACACCCAAAACAACACCAACTTGATGCTAACTTACATAAAGGAACATGGTGAAAATTTAACTTTGTTTTAGTACACTTGCCAGTGAGGTAAAGACGACATAAGTGCAATAACGAGCACTTCTTTTGGTCGCACTTGTTATATAAAAATTGAGAACAAACTCTTGGACTAGCTTCATTTTGTTTTTTGAAGTTACGGGTAATATATCCATGATTATAGGGGCACTTACGACCTAATTTACAATTTACTTACTTAAAAAACTTTCAATTTCTTATAACACTATTATCAGGAATACTTTTTTCCTGCAGCTTGCTTGGACCACGATCATGTCCAAAATGACATTTATCACCTAATTTGCAAATACCTGCCAAAATTATATTCGCACATTTGCGATTATTTGCAGAGAAGTCCTTATTTTTAGTCAGAATCACTTCAGTATTTTCAAAACAAATTCGGGCATCTCTGATTGAGTTCTCAAGGACAGGATTATAATTAGGTTGAATAGAGGTTATATTGGGGTCAGGTACAATTTCTGAACTTAGTGAACTCGTAGTGGCTAAAGTTGATGAACTTAATCCTCCGCTTCCTTCATTAATATTCATTGAGCTTGGGGACAATGTTAAAGTTGATGAACTTAATCCTCTGCTTCCTTCATTAATATTCATTGAGCTTGGGGACAAAGCACTGTTTTGATAATGAAAATCTAAGGTGTTATTTGCCTTGTTTATGATGGAATAATTTGTAAGTTGACTGCTTGAATCATTTTCATAAATTGACAAAAAATCTCTAATTAGCATTAACACATCTCTTAGCTTTTCTTTTAAAGTCAAAATTTTTGTAAAATCTGCTTGTGATGAGGGGGATGTCGTGACGCTGTCCGTTTTGATTGTTTTTGTTTTCCCATTTGGACAAAGGTCACAATCACTGTAGCTTTAAACTTAGAGAGGTGTTTACAGGTTGAACTCTGACAAGGACTCTAAAAGTAGAATTTATCTACTTTTAGAGGATAATTCCAATACGGTTGATTTATCTTTGACAAAAAAAGACATGAATTTTTGACATCAAAATGTCATGCATATCACATTTAAAAGTGTTGCCTGTGCTTCTCGTCAACTTTGTTAGAAAAGTTAAATAAGGTCTATATTTTCAAGGGCCATAAAAAACTTGGTGGAGGTTTGAAGAAAACTTGATGAATGATTCAATACACCTTATCAATGCTGCATGAGTACAATGGGTTTATTGTAATGGAAACAAAACGTGAAAGAGAGGATTTGACCATTGATAGTAATGTGACTTATGGTAGTTGTTACGAGTAGGGATTGAAAGTCTATTTTAAATTACTGTGTTCTTGCTTGTTTAGTCCACTAATTTTTGCTGTTTTTAATGCAAGTTTTTCTAAATTTGTTGTTGTAACTAACATTAAAACTATGATTAATACTAGGAATAATTCTCTCGGTAAGTTTTAAGTTAAAAAAAAGATCCAGTTTCAGGTCATTGCTCACGTCTCAGCAAAAGTAGTTAAGGGCATAAAATCGAACTTATTGCTTGTAGGTGTAGAAGTTCAGGTGAATACGTTTTGGAGTTTCCACTTTAACACAGCTATTTTCAAAACATTCCGAATTCTTTTGCAGTGTTTATCGAGATTTTAGCTAATAAAGACTTTTCAGTTACTGCCTCTAAAGCCTGGTGTGTAGGGGTTGGAGTCAAAATACAAAAAAAGTTTATTAACAAGCCCATATTTTTGCATAAAGTAGGGGGTTTAATTTCTTAACGGATCTTCCTAAGCAGAAAAATGCTCCGAGAAGCCTTATTGCACTTGACAAAAAACTAAAGCTTAAATTTTATTTATTTAGCACTAATTGACTCCTTGTTGCATGTGATAGGTTTTTTTTATTGAACAGTGAAACTGAGACAGGGCTTTAACTTATAGCGCAGCAGTTAGATCCACAGTTTCTTTTCTTATAGACCCATTTTAAATTATACATTTTAAATGCAACATATTTTTAACGTTTTAAACCTAAGTTTGATGCAAATTTAATAAAAAGAAGGAGAATAAGAAAGAAAAAAATGTGTGCAAAAACCATGCCTATGCAAAGGTGGAAGGAATGGATAGATTTTAGCGAATAGCCTATATGCTACATTGAAGGAAATTGTGAAATGTTAGGTGTAAACCCTAATAGGTACTGTTGTTGAAAGTAATTACTGTTTTGTCATTGTTGTTGTTTTTTCCTTTTATGACATTTTTTTTATCCCGCCAGACCGCTGCAACCTTAAGGCATGACATTCGCCTAGGTTTTTTCTTTTGAGCATCCTCTTAAATGAATCAATCGATTGGGTTTCAGACATAACCTCACATGTGAGAAAATTCTAAATAGAGGTTTCTCCTGTTGAAGTGCTCAATGCAGGTTGTCTCCTCTTGGAGGTGATCTCATCCTACCATGGCTCTGTGTGTTTGCTGTAATGGTTTAGCAAATGGCAGTACAAGTAGAGACAGCTTGATGAAGGGAGAGTGGTGGATGTACTTGTTAGAAACATCTATTGACACCACATCAATTCTCTCACTTTGGGGTCATAAAAGGTACCCTATCGTTGCTATAAATTTCTTTTAAGGCCCCATTTTGAATCCTCTGGAGTGGTGCCAGTGGGATTTTAGGAACCTCTGGAAAAAACGGGTATTATATTTGGCAATAGGCCTAATATATGACTTGTACAGAGGAATCATGTAGATTGATGGTAACAAGGCTCTTAGGAAGCAAATTGTCACTCAGTTTTCCCGCGTAGGGACGGGAACCGATCGAAATATGTGCTCCAAGAAAGATCTGAGCCGTTGAATACAAGTTCGGAGTGTTGACGCGAGACTTTTGGCCAGAGTATTATGTCGCTCCGTCTTTTTGAACGTTTTCAAATTGACTATGCAGACATCAGACACATTTTTTTATCCCTAGGGGGTCTGACAGGGAAGCTTGTACAAGGTTATCATGCTTATTGGCGGCTGCATGAACCATGATAGCGTCAAAAAAACGGTTATTGTCCCCTATGTTGTGGATGCACACCAAGAAAAGTTGGGATTCCAGGATACTACCCTGAAAAACCCCCTGCCTTTACTAGATACTCACTAGAATTTAACGTATCGAGGACTACATAAGAGTGTGACCTCTTAAAAGAAACTCAAGAACCTAAGTCAGACAACCATAAATTCTATATGCTTGGGATTTTTTCAACACTCATTTATGCCAAACTCTATCGAAAGCTATTGGTATTAAAAGAGAGCGAGCTAGCATCGCGTTTCTGGACCTGAATATAATCCACTCCTGATGCTAGGCATAAGGGTAGTCATGTGCCGGCTGTTCCCAGTAAAATCCATTTAGCTTATCGGTAATGAGGTTCGTCGCTACAGTTATGCGTAAAGAATCTTGTGGAAAATACACACATACAACTTATTAATACAAGAGATATGGGTTATTGGCACCTATGAGCCAATATTGGCAGGGTTGCTATCTGACTTAGGAACAGGGATAGTGTGTGAGGATTTCCCCGTCCTTAGAAAAGGTTTGGAGCAAAAACAGAGCTGGAAGACTGATATTAGAGGGCCAGCTAGTTCAGCTCTGCAATGCCTGAGGACGAAGTTTAATATTTTATGACAGGATTAAGATTAATAAACATACAGCTTTAATCCACCATATTCACCTGTTAATATAAGCCTCTTTTAAGTCAGTAAAGCGTGCGGAGACATCCCCATACTTGGGAAGAGTTCGGAACAAAAACAGAACCAGACAAGTGATGACAGAGGGCCAGCTAGTTCAGCACTACACTGCCTGAGGATGAAATTTGATGCCTTATGCCTGCATTAAGTTAGATAGAACACAGGTTTAAACCTCTATTTCATCTGTTAATAGAAACCCTTTTTAACTCAATGAAGCGTGTTTAAGTTGTTTATGTCATTTTAAAAAATGGAAAAAATAATCGATTGAATTTATTCATAAAAGCTGTTAGGTGGTGGACGGAAAACTGCAGTAGAGTGGAGGCACGTCTGACGAGTACTTATGGTGCACGTAACTGAAACTGTCTTTCATACCAAAAAAAAGAAATGCAAAAAGCTACAATAAGAAAGGTGCAGAATCTCTCCAAATGCGTATTTGAGGCATTATCACCATTATCCCTTAAAGATGAATTTGATAATCGCATAATTCATTTTTTTAAACTCGGTAGTTTAAATTACGATACGATTCGAATTTATTATATCAAATAACATGAGTTAAATGAGACACAAAATATTGTCGAAAAGACAATCTGTGTCGGTCGGTAACCACGGGCTTACAAGGCTCCAGTTTGTTCTGGTGCCTTGTATTATACCCTGTTCGTGCCGACTTGGGGAGCAAGCCTTGATACTTGCTCGACTCCAAAAGCTTCTGTCCAAAGGTCATTGTAAGCTGGTGTCGCCTGGCATCAAGTCTTTCTGTGCCTAGGATTTCAAGGCTATCATCGTAATTCTTGAATTCCGGACCTAATATCACACGGGTAGCTCGTTTCCGCACATTCTCAAGGTCATTTCTTAGCTCTTTACTTAGCCCCGGATGCCATACAGGACAAGCATAATCTAAAATACTCAGAATGTATAGTTTATAAAAATTCAACAATGAAAAATTACTAAAACCGAATCGCTGAATGTTAACTAGATTACGCAACGCTAGGTATATTCGCCTTCTTAGTACTATTATTTACGGTGATCTATCCATGAAATTTTTGAGTTAAAAGTCACACCTAAAATTGTCATATTATTTACAATTGGCTCATTTATATCACTTTGACTAGGAACTTCTTTTTTCAAAAACGAGACTTTCATAAGAGCTGACTTTTTCCTATTAATTGAAAACCGTTTTTCTTTGCAGTCAGCCTCCAAACGGCGAATTATGCCATCCGTACTAATCATGGATCCTAGCTTCTGATGTATCACCAATGATAAATCATCTACAAACTTGACTCTTTTTTCATGCCAAGTCGCAATTTTGTTACACAGTATTAAAAATAAAACAGGTCCTGTTTTGGTGCCTTGGGGCATTCCATAGAAAAGCTCAAGAAAATCCGATTGAACCCCATCAGCACTAACACACTGTTGCCGTTCGTCTAGAAACCTATAAACTATTCGAACTAAAAAAGCTCTAAAATCTGTCATTGACTCAAAAATATCCCGATGGCTTGATTTGTCAAAAGCCTTTTCTAAGTCTGCTTGCAATATTTCTACAAATGCAGCTTCATTTTCTAGATGCTCCAGGGCTTCTTCCACAATTTCGATGAGATAATGTACTGTGCTAGATTATTTGATAAATTCATACTGACAAGGATCTTTTTTTATCACAGAAATCTCCTAGTAACCATTTCCTTAGAAAATGTCTGAAAACTTTAGATGCAATAGGGGTTAAAAATATAGGTCGTAGGTCACTCACCCCTTTTGGATTCGAAACTTTAGGTATTGGTGTTACGATTGCTTTTTTTTTAAATCATCCGGAAAGGTACCACTCAAGAGACACTGGTTTAAAAAGGCAGTCAGAGGTTCAGCTAGAAAGGCTGCGTTTTCTTCATACAGGGTTGCTGGAATGTTTCCAGGGTAAGTTGCCTTAATGGGGTCAAGTCTCTCAAGAACCTTTGTAACTTCGTGAGGGAAAATCACAGGTATTTCAGATGGAACAGGCAAAGGGGAACACTGGAAATCGGTGCATTGCTTCTTCAAATACTAGCCAAATACTTATTAATGGCGTTTATCTCGAGCTTATTCCCAGCCTCGTCGTATACGCTTACACTTTGCCTTACAGAGGAGCCAGTGAGAAGCCGTGTTCATTTATAGTGACCGGCTGGGTTTGTGGTTATGAGCTCGTTCAATTTCGAACCGTAGGACTTCTCAGCCAACCTAAATTCATAGACCATTTGATTTCTCAGTTTGGAAGCTTTGCCCATCTTTCCCTTTTAATGGAGCCTGTTGCGTTTGCGTGTCAGCTTTTTCAGGCACGAGTTAATCCAGGGTTTGTCAGCTGAGTTTGCTGTGACTGTTTGCTCTGGAAAATATACATCATAAACTATCCGTATTTCAGTGGAAAATATTCTGTACATGTCGTTGTCATCGCAGTTCTCGTGCAAACTTTTCCAGTTTTTCGAAATAACCCATTTAGCGAACAGCTCTTTTCCAGACTCAGTCAGAGGCCGGCTTAAATAAGTTCGCTTGGTTCCTATTCTCTTTTTCTCACTGGGACACCAGTGCACACAGAAGTGTGCACTTTTACCTAGACTCGGCAGCGTTACTGGATCACTATGGAAATCGGAAATATCTGTGAAGATGAGATCAGTGACAGACTTTTGAGTTGCCTTTTCACGAACAACTTGCTTCAAGCTTAGCGATCGTTCAATCCAGCTAAGACTCGGCAGCGTTACTGGATCACTATAGAAATCGGAAATATCTGTGAAGATGAGATCAGTGACAGACTTTTGAGTTGCCTTTTCACGAACAACTTGCTTCAAGCTTAGCGATCGTTCAATCCAGCTGAGTAGTAGATTGTTGAAGTCACCCATAAAAACCACAGAACTGTTTGAGTGTCTCGTTTTAATCTCATCTAAACATGTTTGTAGATGGACTACGAGCTCCCGCCTGTAACTCGACCGCAGCGAAAAATAGAGTACTCCAACTACAATCGAGGAAAACCTACGGGGTAGAACTTTTGGTCTCAGTATTACCCACAACGGCTCGTAGTCGGTATTCTGAGAACTTTAGTATATCTGATGTGGTATATTGTTTTGAATGTACATGCCTACTCCTACTCGATGTGGGACGACAGCACCTTCCTTGTGTCTCCTACTCTTCACGTGAAAATTACGGTTACTTATCTGGGCGTTAAATTCATTGGCAGACGACGTCTCTGTTATGCAGCAAATATCAATTCTAGTGTCATTTTGTCTTGTCGAAAGTTCCGTCACTTTATTGCTTAGAGACTGGGCATTAACAAGGAGAAAAGAGTTGAGTTCATAGGAACTAGCTGCTTCTTTCTTCTCACCTACCTGGAGTACATCGCCGGAAAATGCTGGAAGTTTCGCAAATTGTTAGAACTTGTTGGGACAACGGGCGTGGGGGCTGTGGGGACCCCAAGAGGTGGCCAGTGGCTCGCCATACTCCAGTTGGGAGGGAGAACTGGGCTGGGTTGAACAACTTGGCCGTTACCTGAGAAGAAAGAGGGAGCAGCATTTTGAATAGGGACAATAAATACACAGGGGAAATACCTCTCTCCTTAGAAACTGGTCTTCTATGATTATTCAGCGAGAAACGCCTAGGATGGTTGGCATTTGGCGACCTTGCCGGTTGCTGCTTTGAAGATAGTTCCTGTTGTGTGGACAAAGTTGCACTTCTGTTTGTTAGGGCATTGACGTAACGAACCAAGCTTGCACACCTTCAGGTGATCAAACTTGCAGTTCTGACTCTTGCACTTATTAGCTGCATAAAACTTGCAAGGATGATCATAAGTACAAGCTTTACCTTTGTTGCATTTTCCCTGACCGAAATATTTGCAAATCGTCCTTTTCTGTTTCTGTTCTGTGTGTGGTCGACTAGTAAACTATGAGTGACTTTGATTAGGAACGGTTGCTTAAGCTGGTTGGCAACATCCTCTTTCAGCTCAGGTATCACAAAATTTAGCATACGTCTATTTCCTTTTGTTGAAGCTAAATGAATCCAATATCCAAATTATGCTTGAAGCAAAAGGAAACTTATGATTGTTTCTTCTCGGAAATGTAGATTGTGCTTACGTTCATACCAGGAGAATCGATGTCAAGAGTGTTTATGTGCTGGATTTAGAAATATGTTTCATCAGAAGGGTAAAAGAATGGGATTCGTCTGTAAAAATAAAATCGGGCTTGAAATAAAGTTGTTTTTTCCAGAAAATATTATTTTTTTCTGAATATTGCAAAATTCTGCATTTTTTAAGGTATAAGACTGCATACTGTCTGGATCTGGTATAAGAGAGGGAGTAACATTTTTTTTCTCTAATTCATTTCTTCTAAGGTGATATCAGATAATATCATTTGATAACATCACCTACATGGTCTATTTGTTTTTTGTTTCGATACCATATCCAACTAATTAGTTTATGTGAATTTTTCACTTTGGGCTATGCTGAATGGCCGATGAATCCAGTTATTTACTCGTATAATGACACTATTATTTTTTCTTTTCAAAGCGTTTGATAGTTTGACTCCTGGAAGATATCTTTTCTCGTTAGCAGTGCCAATATTTGTCGCTATAGAGGGACTTCGAAAAAGAAGCCTTGACTTGTCTGGAGCCCTTGCAGGTAGTTTCTTTTTTCTGCATTTTCCTGAGATTTGAATTTGGTTATGCCTCTCACGAGGCCGGGCAAAATAAGTTTGAAGTAACATTGAACTTTCTGAAAGAAAAATGACTGTTTAAAAACACAGAACTCACGTATTATCCTGCTGAAATCGAGAGAATCTATCATTGGGTAACATGTATAATAATAAAATTTATGGTGATTATTAAACTTTTATAAAATCAGATTAGAGATTTAGGTTACCAACTGCAATGACTGAAGGATACCATGGTTGCAGTAGTAGCTGCAATCTAGTAAAGAGCAAACCACGGCCCATACTAACAAAAATTTGTAAAACAGGCTTCTAAAGAAAACGTCTACTGTCAAATATTTCCCAGCTAGCACTAATTTCGAAATTGTAGTTTTCATACGGACTCAACTGAACTGTTATTTCGAACTACAATTTTGTCTTTTTAGAATTTTAAAAGAGAACCAGGGACTCTTCTCATATGGTGTCAAGTACACCATTAAAATTGTCATTTTCGGAAACCTGCAACTGGAGTTTACAGTTCCTCATCTTCAAAAACAAAAAAAGTCGTATTTTTCAAAGGCTACTGCTGATAAATTCGTCTTGTTAGTATCAGATTAAAGTGTCATTTGACTCCTCAAATGGCACTTTTAGGTTGCCATTTCCGTGGCAAAAAGCTACTGAATTTAAGAAGTATCTCTTTGAAATCGACTCGTTTAAAACCCTCGATCGAAGGTTAACAATCCCCCAACATGGTTGCAGCAAAGACTGCAATCTACTAGAAAGCGAGCCAAGACCGGAAATACCTGAATTTTTAAAGAAACGTTTTCAAAGAAAATGTCAGGCGAAAAAAAAAATTGTGTCTGAAAAGAACTATCTTATGAAACATGGTAACTTTCATCCAAATTGTAGTTTCGAAAAAGAAATGTTGAGAACCAACACAAAGAAATTTTTTTAGAGCTTAAGTTTCCTAGTCGTATTTTTTTTTTTCGCTGATCTCGAGCAATTAGGAAGGGTTTGCACTAAATCAGGGTCGTCTTTAGGGCTGGTTGTGTGTGGGGCAAGATTTTACTTGCCATATTGGCAACCCTATGCCCGGGGAAGTTTATTTTGGCCGCCGCACCATTATTCAACCCAGTACTGACTAGGTGAAATGCAAGTTTCCTTTTCATACAGTTTTGAGTTTGAAACATTTTAGTACTAACGTGTATGCATAAAGATAATAAATTTATCTTGCAACATAGGAATCAAATAGCAAAAATAAGTAAACACATCATTTAATTCCCCGTTCAATTCTTTTTTCATATATAATTACCGCTACAATTGAAGTTTAGTCTCTCTCCCCCCCTCTCCCTACTAATGCCTGGATATAGTCCTAGCCTAGAGAGTGTATTTTTTAAAGTCTTTAATGCTAAGATTAAAGCATGATTTATTTTTGTACTCAACGGTTTTATCTGATGTTTTGTGTGGATTTCTTAGGGTTCAACCAGATTAGTTTTGGCAACAGTGGCTGCTGAATTAAATCTGATTAAGTATTTAAATTGAGTTAGTTATTGTAGAAACTTTTTTTGAACAAATATATTTTGGAAGAACCTACATCAAAAAGTACACGAAAACAAAATATTACACGAAATTATGTAAAATTAAGATTTTATGGTAGGAATTGAGTGTAGAGTTTGTATTAGCAGCAAAAAATACTATTTTTAAGCTAGAGACTGTATATATCGGTGTAAATAAACATGAATCCGTTGCTAATCAATGGCTGCAACATTATGACAGTTAAAATCTAAAATGTGACCTCTAGAAACCTAGAAAATACTGGCCACTCTATTCTGGCCAGTACCAATAAATGTTTCAGGCTTTGATAGGCACACACTATTCTGGCTGGTACCAGTAAATTGTTTCTTGTGTAAAATGGAAGGAAACATGAAAATTCAATTAATAGAAACTTTCTGCATATTTGCTTATAACACATGTGTAAAGGCCTATGCTACTTAAGTTTTGTGTATTACCTAGGGCTAGCCTCTTTTTGACGAGATACTAGGTGTGTGGGGGGGGGGGTGCACAATTGTCATAGAAAGCATTATATTTGTAGGGTGCTTATTAGTGAATCAAGGTGCATTGATATGTAGGAGTACGCATTTTCGCTTCAGTGTTTCGATTCTGATATGAGTCCCTATTTTTATTCAAAACATAAATCATATACCGACAACAATAAATGAAATTTTATCATGTGAAATAGTTTTCAGTTTGAAATGTTTTTGATGCAACACGGCATTTATAGTTTGACTACCGTTTTTGAATTTCACCTAAGGATGAGAATATATAATGGAAGTTAACCGTAAAAAGCCTCGGGATTCTTATGTATGTGACAGAGTAGTACACATTTTATGGGAAAGTTTAAGAGGTAGGAAGTAAAACCTATATTTGATGCCTTTTCTATCAAAAGCCGCGTTAACCTTTTCTGAATCGTCACTTAAGTTAGACAAAAATCTTTTTGTCAAGTTTATTATGTATTCTTTTTTATAAACTAAAAAGGAGCAAAAATAAATTAAAAAAATAGTTTTCGTATGGAAGCAAAGAATAAAGTTAAAACTTAAAACGAACAAAATCATTGCTTCTCAGCCTACGCAGTAAATATCTGTTAAAGCCTATATTCCTGGAACTATGCAAAACTAGTGCTTTACCAAAAAGACAAAAATATGCAAAACTGATCCTCAAAGCGAAAACCGAAAGTTGCTTTTGGAGCAGAAAAATAGTTAAGTCACCCGCTTGAAATAACAGACTAAAATGTAAGGCTCTCGAGGGTCTTTCCCTTGTCTGATGCCCTGTGGGATATCAAAATATACAATGTACTGGATCTCAACAATCATACTTTCAAAACTAAGAGCCCTGTAAATACTCTCAAGAACTAAAGAAAAAGTTAGAAATTTAACTTTAGTAATAGAAAAGTCATAATGCAGCATGCATGAATGACAGACTGATTTATAAAGAAAAATCATTGGTCTCACAGACAGTAATATTAATAGTGAATAGTATAAAATTTATAACTAAGGAAACGCACTTTAGAATGATTCAAAATCAAGAACTAAAGTAAAACATAATATAGACTAGAAAATCCAATCATTTCTGCTTTTAGTACTGCCAATTTCAGGCTATGATGCAAATTTTTGAAATTAGTCCGTTGTCCTAATACTACCCGAACACACCCGCTCCAGATTCATTTACAAAACAATCATAAAAAAGGTGTTTTAAAACCGTAAAAGTCATACATTGGGCTTGGAACATTTTGCAAGAGTATCTAATTAAGAAAATTCAAACTATATAAAAATATCCTAAAATGCTTTATTTTTCTACTATAAAAACCATCGAAAAGTACTTTATTTATGTTTCTGCTGTATGAAATCGGTATATCGTTTTATTTTTTCAGTAAAGCGCTAGTTCTATATTTGAAAAAATATAGAGAAGTGTCATTGGGTCAGTTTATTTTAGCTAGTTTTATTATACCTTTTTTCGAATCCTCATGAACAGAATAAATCCTTGTACCCACATTTTTCTGAATTGGTTTAAATAGTACTTTTCGTTTCCAATTAAATAAGCCATCTGTAAGTTTTTACAACCATTCCTTCCTAAAAAAAAAAGGCCAGAAAAAAAACAGGAAAAACTAATACTTTCAAGGTATTTGGTTCTGTACTTAATGTTGAGTATGTTTGTGAAAGCCGCGAATCAATGATTTTTACTCAGTTTAAATTTCAGCTTCACTCTTTACTTCCATCGACTATTTTTTCTAAATTAACCAACTCTAAAATCAGGTAATTTTGATTTAGTTGTACAGATGCATAGATCTTTATTCATTTGAAAACAGTAGCGTAGAAAGGATGGAGCAATAAACAAAGAGAGTGAGAGAGGGGAGTGTTAACAGTAACTAAGCAACGACAAATAAGTGTACCCGACAGTTAAGCAATACAGTTAAGTGTAGGCTATTACAAAAAAGTAGCACCTTGAGTAGAGTTAAAACAAGAATACTCAACCACGGGTGACCTGCTGTTTTCTTTTTACGTTTTCCATAGAGTTTTGGCACTGTGATTTCTCGATTTGCAGTTTATTAAAATAATTAATTTAAAACGCCGAGTTCCGTGCTTGCGGTATTTGAGCAAAAATTGGTGAAAAGCAAAAACTTGAAATGAATTTTGAGCTTCATCCGTTTTAGCGAATAGCTTCCAGAAAGTCTTAGCATTTAAAATATATGGTAGTACAATAGTGTTGTAAAGAGTAGCAAGGTGAAAACGGTTGAAATGAAGTTTCTCAGAAACTGTTGAAGTAATGGAGGGGTATATTCAAGAATTATGAACCGACTGTGAGCGATGACACACTGTGAGTGTGAAGGATAGAGGCCCAGGTATAAGTTTCGCCAACTGTCATGATTAAGGAGGCACCACGGGATATAGCCTTTGATAAATAAAAATAATGGTCATACCGATTGAAAAGAACGATTTCTAATTCTTCTGAATTGGATTTGGTGCTGAAATTAGGGTATTCTTCAGGAAGGAGAGAAAAAATTTGTTAAATACGCTCAGTAGTCCGACTTGGGTTGGGTAGATCATCAGTAGGTAAAAAAACGATGTATTGATGTCATGAAGAATACAAGATGTAGAGCATTTCGCCAGTTTGTTCAAAATTTAAGTGTTAAATAGAGTAGGAGAAGTGACAGCCTCTGACTGGCTTCTTTACTAGTTGAGCTTTGTCTTTTATGGGTAGCGGTTCTGCATTGAGGAATTTAAGAGGGATAATATATTTCGAGAACACATACCCTAGCGGAATAGTGATTTGGAGATTGGTACCGCTTCTTGCTGCTTGGAGTAACATATTTGCGTGTATAAGGGAATCAGA
The DNA here is from genome assembly GCF_049724085.1 of Artemia sp. Qi Xiang Cuo. Taxonomy (NCBI): domain Eukaryota; kingdom Metazoa; phylum Arthropoda; class Branchiopoda; order Anostraca; family Artemiidae; genus Artemia; species Artemia sp. Qi Xiang Cuo. Next base: position 51,305,817 of record NC_142799.1, on the reverse strand, counting down.
TGCTCGCTTTATTTCGTGTCCTCCAAGAACAAATTAAAAATCAAAACTTTTGGCATCAAGCAATGCATTTGCAACTGCTGGTGAAGTGTCTAATCATATAATATCGTGTTGAAACACAAATTGGTAGGGAGGGATGGAAATGCAATGGAATATGAATTCACCTTTCTTTGTTACCTTTTTCTTTCTTTTCCGCAGTGCTGTTTAGAGGTACAGACGCCAGGAGACATTCTTCAAATTATTCTCAACAACAAAAAGTCGAAATTTTGCGCAACTTTTGTACAATGTGCAAACTATATATCGATGAACGGCAAAGCAGCATTTAAATGTGTGTCAGAGGAGTCTCGTGCCAGATAGGAATTTTGCTAAGTTATAGTTGGAATAAAAAGGTACACGGAGAAGCAAGGTGGTCTAACCAAGCAACAAGTTTATTGCTATACCATATACATTGAAAACCATATAATTCTGCTACAATACAATTTATTATACGCAAAAATATGCCTAATGTAGATTTTGAAAGACATTAAACTAACATAAAACACAGTCTTTCTACAATTAGTGAGAACGAATTCAAAATTTAATAAAGCATAGACTAGCTTATATGAGACACGTCAAACCTAAAACGAACATGAATTACAATAAATGTAGAAATGAAACCAAAACAAGCAAGAACTGCCACAGATAAGTGTAATGTTTTTCGCCCCTCAAACTCCCCGAAAGACGAGAGGGTTGTGTGGGCTTTAACGAAAACTGTAATAGATTGCTTAAATTGAAAGTTTTGTACTGAAAATTGAAGGATTGTTTTTCTATACATTTGAAGGGATTTGGTTGAAAAGGAAGAAATCAGTGACAAAAACAACTGCTTTTTAAAATGGTTAAACTAAATTGATTGTCACAAATGTGTTTAAAATGATAAAGAACAATCCTTGAAATTGGGTTTGCATATTATTTAGTTATTTTGTATCATTTTTTTATTTAAACAGATTTAATTGACTACGAGCTTAAAACGAATGTAATATCACGTGAAACTTTAACATTAAGGGAGTTTGAGGGGTAGTAACCCCATTCTAATTCGTTGTAACGTCTTTTCATTTTACGTTTAAATATATAAACCGTGTAATAAATTGTTCAAACATTACCAATCGGTGCCTTAGATAGTTGAATTTAGCTATTGAAATTACGATTAATTTGAAAAGAATTGAAACACTGTTTAAAATATGCAGCCTAATAACTATGTTTTTATTTTTGAGTTCTGTATTGCAACAGTAGCCTTAGATTTGCTATCAGAAAGCTCAGAAACTCTTGAATACCGGAGCAAATTACTTAGTATAATGGTACTTTTTAGTCTTACAGATGTTGTAGATGAAGTTTTAAGAAAAGAAGAGTGCAGTTTAGGAAGGAGTGAGAATGCGTGGACCCAATTTTCATTCTTAGATTAACAATTAACAAGTACCCTTTAGTCCTCTCAGACCCCTTTAGTCCTCAGTTTTACAGATCATAAGCAAGCATTTGATTCAGCCGATAGAAGAGCTTTCGCAAAGGTCCTATCCTTGTATCGTTTACCAGATAAATACATTATAGTGATTTGTTCTACATACGAGAATAACATTGCTGCGGTTAAGGTAGGAAATGAGGCTAGTAGCTTGTCTCGTATTGAATAAGCATGGTTGCAGTCTATCTCCATTTATATGGATCATTTTGACGGACTTTGTCCTAAGCACCTCAGAAAGGCTATGGGAGAGCATAGAATCAAATGGGAAGGCAAAACTCTTCTAGACTTGATTACACCAATGATTTGAATGTCTTCGATGAAAATGTTATCAAAAGGAATGTTTTTTCGTGGTTTTGATACTCCTGTACTCCTGGGGGCAAGAATAGGTCTGAAAGTGACAGTAAGAAAACTAAGTCGCTTAGACTAGGAAAAAAACAAGGTGAAGATGTGATATTGGCTAACGAGAAGATGAATCAAGTGGATAGCTTCACTTATCTGGGTTGTATTATTATTAAATATGGTGGGTGAAGATAGGATATTAAAATTAGAATAGCCAAGGCTAAGTGCTTTTTCACAGTTCAAAAAAGATCGGAAGAATAGTAAGATAAGTTTGCGAACCGAGATTAGAATTTTGGAAGCTAAAGAGATGACAGTGATCAATTATGGTTCTGATCGTGGGCGCTAAGGAAGACGGAGGAGGATGTGTTAGATATTTTCCAGACGAACTTTGTACGGAATGTTTTGGATACCAGTTGGACTGACCGCATTTCAAACAGTGAGATGTGCAAATTATGCTATCCCGCTTTCTACGCCTATAATGAGAGAAAGAGATAGCTAGAACAGGTTGCGGATGAAGGGTGACAGATTACCAAGATCTCCTTTTTGGCCATCTATCTAGGGTCGAACGAAAAATAGGTTGTTCCTCAATGACATGGGAACAGGCCGCAAGAAAAGATTCGAAAAAAAATTGGAACTTTTTGGGACGATGTAAGGGGGAATTTTCGAATAAATTGGGATGGAGAGGACTGTGCGCAGCTGTGTTGGCCTCAGGCGGCTTGGTGCTATAGTGTCTTTTTAATAGTAGTAGTAGTTGAACTTAGAATTTTTTGGTTTGTGGCAGTAGAGTAGAATATTTTTATTTATAACACGTACATAAATAAATGTCACAAAACAGCGCACATGCCAGTCATACCGCAATTTGAATTAGTTTGATTAAATGGTATTTAGTCACTTAGGATCATTCACTAAATCATTCCTAGGTGGTCGTGATTCGATAGACATACTAAATGTCTGTATTTGCGATGTTTTTCTTGTTATTTTGTCAATATGTCTGATAGACAGTAATTTATCAGTAGGTAGTTTTTTGCATGTATTGAGGGGGGGGGGGTAGAGGGGCCACCTGTCTGGTATAAAATATTTACCTACTGTGATTTTATTTCGCACTTGCGTATTCCAATATTAGTTTCAGATCCGTAATCATGTAGCTCAGAAACCCTTAAATACCAAACTTTGATGGGAATTAATTGCCATTTACGAAGTCTGTATTTAGTGTGTTTAGATTAAAAACGATCAAATGTTATTTTTGAAACGTAATATCTAATCATTTGGGATCCTTCCATAAATAATTCCTGAACAGTCGTGCGCCGAAAGGGTTGAATATTTCTATATGTTGCAAGTTTTGGTGGTCAGATAGGGGTATTAAAGGGGACAGGGGCCATACCACACCGGTTTTTTGCGATTTGATTAAACAGATTGAAAATCCTTATATGTTTCTGATTTCAAAAAGCCATAATACGCCCTCCTTTTTGCTTAAACTTTTCTATGAAATCTTTGTTTTATATGGCACCCTATGTTTTCACAACAAAAAATTCTTCGATTCAGGCTCATGATCAAACACCATATAGGAAATATGTATTTGCAATATTTTTGTATGTATAGGACCATATAATCATTTAAAATCGTTCGCAAAATGATATACCATTGATTATGAGCCAAAAGAGATACAGCTTTTCCATATTTACAAGTTGGGGTGGGGATATATTGGGCTCGAGCCCCAGGGCCCTTAGATCGATGTATTGATGAAAGCATGTGCTCTATTCTGATTTCAACGAAGCATAATAGGCCTACTATTCTACTAAATTTTATCTGTTGGTTTAAAATGGGCTAGTTGCACAATATGAGGTATTCGCCTAAGGGCTGCGTGAAGTGTAAAATTGCATTTTTAGGCCCTTTTTTTATTAACGAATGGAAATATTCTTAAATACCAAAGTTGATGGAAATCAACCATTATGTCTGAAATATTTCCTTATCTTGTTTTGATTTGGCATAGTCATGTGATCAAGACCCCTGCCTAATTGATCCCTGAAAATCCGTGACTCACAAGAAGTGTCACATCACTATACTTTAGAAACTGGGGAGGGCCATGTAATTTTTGGACTAAAATATTTGTCGAATTTTGATTTCAATAGAAGCCTTTGTTGCAAAATGAGCAACTTGCATATCTTGGACTTTTATTAAGGGCGTTACTTACTTGACTTAAGTCTCCTGCCAGGTGGTGCTCGGCGTAGAGATTGACGTCTGCCTCCTCCATACACTTTGGTCCATGACAAGCGTCTGCGCTTCACTCGGTCTGATGATTGCCATCGCCAGGAACTCGGACAGGCTGTCAGACCACCGTTTCTTCGGTCGGCCACGAGGTCGCTTCCAGCCGACTTTCGTAGGGTCAAAGTCAAAGATCGTCTTTGCGGGTAAATGCGGGGGCATTCGAAGTGGTGTCCAAACCATCGCAAGGTACGCTCGGCTGCTTGGGTTGAAAACCGAGACTGCTTAGCCAGCTTTTGCAGCTTCTCGTTAATCATGATATCAAACCATCACAGACCTTCGATCCTTCTCAGGCTCTTTGAATGGAATACATCGATAGCCTTTAGGGTTGCGGCTGATGCATGCCATATCTCGGTTCCGTAAAGCATCACAGAATTGACGAGGGCCTTGAAAATCTGCATCTTAGTTGAAGGACTGATATTCAGTTTTCGCCAAAGGTGAAGGTCCAACCTGTCTATGGCAGAAGACGCTTTCTCGAGGGGACTGCTGGCAAAAATATGTGTAAAATCGTAATTTTAGCCTTACACTCGTAGGCTATTGATAACTTCAAAAGCCTTGAATAGCAACTCTGGGGATAATAAAAATTTCGTAAATATATCTTAGCATATTTTCATGTGAGACAGCCATCTGATCACTTAGGGATAGTTCATAAATGGTTTCTGAATAATCGTAAATCAGAAAAAGTCTGACATTATCCGTTAGTTTGAAATTGCGAGTGAAGGGTGAAGAATTGGGGGTGAAGACGTCTCGGGCCAAAGGTCTCTGCAATTAAATGGACTAAAATTGTTGCATCACCTTAACTCCAATAAAGCCTAATATTTAAACCTTTCTATTAAAATGTATCAATGAAGCCTCTATTTTAAATGGGATGTCTGTTTTGCTGTTGCCCTCACCCCGCGGGATGCATCCACGATCCTCTTACTTGTCGCGTACAAATATGCTGTTTCATATCTATTTAGGGAATGGTGGCTATTTTTAATTGAATGTATCACAATTTAAATGTAAACCAAATTTAAAAATTGTTCTTGACGTTCTTAATTTTGAGGTTTTTGAAGTTGTTTTTTTACGCCTACTAATTACCATATTTCTTGCTTGACCTTCTCTTTCAGCCAAGTGATAATTTAGCTAATTTGTTTCAAATATTATAAAGTTTGATGTTTCAAGAGCAAAAGTAGGTTTAGTTTTGTAATAAATATCCATTTTTCCGTCTCTTTAATAATGCTTTTATTGTTGTTTGAAAACCTTCAACACTTTCACCCTAAATGCCTTTCGTATACACTTTGTTTTTTTATTCTTTTTTATATATACGTTTAGGATTAGGTTTTGGACCTGAACTGCAGTAAAGAGCTTTATATATATATATATATATATATATATATATATATATATATATATATATATATATATATATATATATATATATATATATTTATAAAGCATCGTGATCTTCAAAAGATAATGAAAATGGGGGCTAAGTTCCGTCTTTCTTACCACATAAGGACAGCAGATATTCTTAGGGGATTAAAGAATGATTTAAACGTATTTATTGATAATTGGTGCAAGAAGGAGAAAATTACTAAAGATAGATTTCAGAATTGGATAAATTTGATTTTGACTAGTGTAAGAAATAGCATGTATAGAATTAATCCTACAGATTCTTTGAAAAAATCAGTATTTTATAATGCCAATATGAAACAAGCAATTGCTAATTTACAGAATGAATTTATAATTTTACCAGTTGATAAAGCTAGCAATAATTTTGCCATAATTTGTCAGAAACTCTATAGTGATATTTTATCAAAAGAGTTACAATCAAAAAATGAATACGAAAAGACCCATATGGAGGAGAATAGTTTAATTGAAAATATAGAAGAAAGAATTTTGAAAAATTTCAATATTAAAATAAATGATAATGACAAACAGTTTCCTTTCTTATATTGGACGATAAAATTTCACAAAAATCCACCAAAACCACGTTTTATTGCTGGGGCAGCAAGGTGTCCAACCAGAATTGCGGCTACTGATCTATCTTTAATTTTAGCAGAAATTAGAAATAACTTTAAAGCATATTGCTCCGGAATTAAAAAAATTTCTAACTTGAACCCATATTAGAGTGTCGAGAACTCGTTACAAGGAATATATTTTTAGTCGAATGATTTCAGCTTAAAACTTTGAGTCATTTTATTTTAAAACAATTTAAAAAAAATCTTACAATAATATAGTATTATTAAAAATTAAAGCGATTATAAATAAAACTTTTATTTTTTATAAAATCGGATTTTTTAAAATTTATACTTTTAATAAAAAAGCCCGATGGACGAATTTCTTTAGAAGCACTATTAATTCAAGATGTTATAGCTTGGATATGGTATGCGATTTATTGGAATTTGTTCTATTTAATACATTTATAAGATTTAGTGGGAATTTATATAAGCAAACTGTAGGTATTCCTATGGGTGGGAATGCAAGTCCATTCATAGCAGACCTGTTTTTAAGTCAATTAGAATATGAATATATGATAAATAAAAATAGCCCAAGTAATGTAAAATATAACCTTTCAAATAATAAAAGATATCTGGACGATCTCTTGGTAATAAATTGTGCGGAGTTTATTGAGATTTCAAAAAATATTTATCCACAAGAGTTAATTCTTGATCCTAGCTATGGGATGGGACACTCCGACCATTTCTTAGATTTAAATATTAATATTTCAAATAATAATAAATTGGTTTTTAAATTATATAATAAAACGGATGATTTTAATTTTGAAGTAATTAATTTTCCATATCTTGAAAGTAATATACATTCAAATATTACTTATTCGGCTTATTATTCCCAATTATTTAGGTATGCAAAAATATGCAGTAATTACACAGATTTTAAAAATAGATGTAAAAAGTTGAGCGAAAAACTGATCTTAAGAGGTTTTTCTGCCAAAAAAATTAGTTGGCAATTCAAAAAATTTAGTTTCATGTATCATGAACTCTTAAGTAAATATACAAAAAAATTATAAAGAAATACTGAATGATATTTTAATATAATTTCTCGGGCGCTTTTCTTTTTTATGGATGTTTGAGTTTCTAGGGGTTTCAAACAATCTTGAGGATCTTTAAATTTGTAATTGGTTACAGATACCAATAAAAGATACATATGGACATTTCTTCATTTGTTCCAGAATGGTCTCTTTCAGTGACCTCTGGGATTTTACTATGGAAACATTGAAACACTTTTTGTATGTAATTTTTAATAGCTTGACTAGTATGCATGTATTTCACAGGTTTTACCTGACATAGGGTTACCATATATATCTTATGGTAGAGGCGCCACCGTGCTGGGTAAAGAATGTAAAGCCTCGAAACCCGTTAAGGCCGGTGGTATTTCTTCTGATGAGCCCTAAATGGAAAGTTTTTACTTGGAAATATTTTGCTAGATTTAAGGTGCTTTTGCTGGTAATTTTACAACGACTTACATTTATTGATGACAACTTTGCATGGATTTGGACTTTTCTATTTGGTTGATGGTTTGGGTATACTGTTTGGTCCTAGGTAGTTGGATGAATGTGTAAGGTGAGAGCCTCGTTCAAGTGCACATTTGTCTCAATTGCTGGATTAGGACGACAGTTTTTTTTTTTTTTTTTTTTTTTTTTTTTTTTTTTTTTTTTTTTTTGCTTTGCTTTTGCCAAGTAATTACCTCTTAAACATAATATATATATATATATATATATATATATATATATATATATATATGTATGTATGTATGTATGTATATATATATATATATATATATATATATATATATATATATATATATATATATATATATATATATATATATATATATATGCATATATATATATATATCTCTTCCTTTTCTCTCTTATTTTCCTTTTTTTCTCTTCTTTGTTGAGTTATGTTAATTAAGTGTTCCCTACACCACGGACAAGCTCTGCTTCTTGCGTGGATAATTTATTATGCTGCATATTTTATTTAAATAAAGGATTTCATAACAGCAACAACAAATGGCTTATTGAACTTGTTTTCTTTTAGGTGTTACCGTTGGTTTCATATTAACTTTCACGAACTATTCTTTTTTTACAAGTCTTTTTGTTTTCTTTGTTACTTCGTCCAAGGCTACAAAATTTCGGGCCGAAAAAAAGAAGATCATTGAACATGAATTTATTGAAGGTAAGTTATACCAATTAATTTTGTTTCCACTCTTGACGATTAACATCAGTTGGTGGTTTTTGACACCTCTTATGGTCAACAACTTGTTACCGTGAAGTGGCAACTCTGCGATTTACCTACATTAATCATGATTTTAACAGTTAACCTAGTTAAGCTGGCTCAAGCTATGTTAATTGCATAACCAACAGATATAGATCTTTATGTGTTTGTATATAAATCGGTGTTTATTTGGCTCTAGATATTTAGGGATGTTATCGAGTTTGTCATTCTTTGTCACCAGGTAAGACTTACCATATTTTTCTTCCTTTTTACACGAAGAAAATCATCATGTCTATGCCTGACCGGGCATATACACTTAAATTTATCGAAGGGGAGGGGAATGAATTAGTTAAATAGCACGAAAAATATAAATTAAATGCAAGTTGTAAGAATGCCAGTTGGTATTTGGGGGTGTGGGAACCGAAACCATTGAGTACTTGCATAACCGTCGTTAGATGCTATCGCTTCCTTAAAGAACTCTCAACTTCTATAACGATTGTAACGATTGCGCCTGTATTGCGCATGTACCTCCAACGTAGGTGTACAACTTTACCGTTTGCCAAAGAAATTGTTTTGAAGTTTCTTCGTCGTAAAAGGAATTTTTAGCGCACTCAGTTGGTACTAGAGCCCCTTAGATGCTCATGCCTTTAGACATGTACGTGGGGGAGGGGTAGGGAAGTGGGCTTTGAACTTGTGCAATCCCACACTAAGTCTGGAAATTTTCCCAATAGCCTCTTATGTTTTCCATGTAAGCGTCTACATCTTGTGCTTTTTACATCTTGTGCTTTCTTACATCTACATCTGTGCTTTTTTACATCAATCAATCAATCAACCTTTTATTTTTAAATAAATGAACAAACGAAACAATAATTAACATGAACATTTCGACTCAGAGCAGTGCTTGTGCGAGTCACACCTTATATAGGTAAACAAATTTATATCACACTATGACATGAAAAGAGGAGAGCTGATAACACAAGAGAGGGATAAAGAATTAGAAAGGAAAGAATTGAGAAGAGGTGGAGTCAGAGAAGGAGAGTGAGAGGATAAGATACAAAAGAAAAATTAAGACATTAACTCATGCGGTATCAAAAACTGTGTAAGATAGGTATCCTTTTTGGAGTGTGCTAAATGATTCTATGGATTTAATAGATTCATTAATTGAGTTCCATTCAGAAATACTTCTATAAACTGGAGAGTGTTGAGACCTTGTAAGCCTTCTTCTTGGTAGCACAAAATTGTACGGGTTACAGCGGAGAGTTCTTCCTCGGTGGATTGTGCTACAAAGTTCGAAGTACCTGGAAAGACCTTGAAAAATTCTATTCGATATTGCCGAGTGTGCTAAACGCCGATTACTAACGTTGATTATCTCTGTTATATCTATTGTTCCAGTGTCTCTGTATAGGTCTGTTGAGGGGTACAGCCTGGGGAGGCAATATGTGGCCTTGACTGTACGGTTTTGTGGTCTCTTTAATGATTTTAGATGAGATTTGAATGTATTGCCCCAGACAGAACAACAGTAGTTCAAGTAGGGGAAGACAAAAGCATTATAAAGCATTTCCATCATGTCAGCACATAGAAGCAGGCTAGCTCTATGTAACATTGAAGTTTGCCGTGAGATTGTTGAAGACAGCTAGGATATGTGATGTTTGAACGAAAGAGAGGAATCTACAAATACGCCGAGGAACTTTGTGACTGTGGTCTGAGGAATGGGATTTCCATTGATTGATAGTGCTTCAGTGTGAGACAATGAGGAGTTTGAAGGAGCAGAAGTGAAGACTATGATGCAACTTTTTATAGCATTTACCTGCATTTTGTTACGAAAACACCAGTCAGATAGTTCGTCAAGAGTTTTTTGGGCCTTTTTTGCAGCAGACTCTGATGTTTCAGCAGCAATGAAGAAATTTGAGCCATCAGCGAATAGTACTGGGTGTGCATTTGTAGTAAGACATATTGTCAGGTCATTGATATACAAAATAAACAAGAGCGATCCAAGTACCGACCCCTGAGGTACGCCAGATTTTACCGGCAATTCTACCGACACACTACCCTCCAGAATCACACACTGCTTACAATCAGTCAGGTACGATGAAAACCACTCGTGAGCAACACCATATATTCCAAATGAATGTAACTTTGTGAGGAGGATTGAATGGCATACCGTGTCGAAAGCTTTAGTGAAATCCAAAAAAATTCCTATTACCTTTTCTCCAGCATCCTGGCTATTTAATGTGTATTCAACTGAATCAACTAAGGCATGCAAAGTTGAAAGATAACGCCGAAACCCGTATTGATGGGGAGATAGTAGTTGCATGTCATCGAGGAATCCATATGCTCTGTTATAAACCACTCTCGAGAACTTTTGATGTAACCGTTAGAATTGATATGGGCCGATAATTAGAGATAAGACTCTTGTCTCCTTTTTTGTAGAGGGGAAGGACTTGGGCAGTTTTTAACACATTAGGATAAACTCTGGTTGATAGTGAAAGGTTGACCAAGTGTGTAAGTGGAGCTACAAGACCTGCAGAGGCCTTCTTCAAGACATAGTTGCACATTAGGCAGCTTACTGATAAGCACTAGTAATTCCTCTTTCGTACATGGTGCTAGAAAAAGACCTGATATTGTTCTACTGTGGGTTTGTTCAGGATATTGGGGCAGTAGTATGTAGAGATGTCTGATTAACGAAACATTGATTAATAGCATCAGCACGAGATTCGCTTGCTACTGTCTCACCACCCATATTTAGTATTTCTTTAGGTATAGCCACCTTCTTCCTTTTTTGAAATATTATTTCATTAACAACCTCCCATACTTTTCTCATATTACTCTTATATTCATTTATTCTCTCCGCATAATACCGCCTTTCTGCATTACGTACTAATCCGTTTAATGTATTTCTGTACTTTTTGTATATCTCTCGCTTCAGGAGTTGTAAAATTATAAGCTTTCAGGTACAGTCTATTTCTGTGTTCGGTAGACTGAACGAGACCTTTTGTCATCCAATGAGTTTTGGGAACACTTTTGTTCTGACTTGTTCGTAGAGGAAAACACCAATCTGTTAACTGTTTAAGCCGGCTCGTGAGTGCATTTGCTGCCATAACTGCCGAAGACGCATGAGTTTCGGCAGACCAATCATTCGATTTCAGGGCTTCAGTGAAGTAATCAATGTTTTTTTTGGGAAAAACTTCGATACGTGAAAACGCGATTAGACGCTAACTTAGTGGACCAGCCTGCCCTTGTTGGGATCATTGTAATGACTGGGTAGTGATCGAAAACATCAGATGTTTTAATATGCGAGGTAAAAGATGTGTGAGGGTTAAAGGAAAGAAATATGTTGTCAATCAGTGCTGTAGCATTTCTAGCTGTACAATACCGTGTGGGAAAGAGTACAGTGGGGAGAAGACCAGATAATACGGTTGTATCAAGGAACGAACGCGAGTTGGCGTCACCGTCAGTCGTCAGCAAGTTGATGTTTAAAATCACCCATAAGACAAGTATTTTTACCTCGACCACATTCATTAATCTCCGACATAAGCTGCTCAACTTGCGAACAGAAAATGTCACTTGGAAATGGAGGTGGCTTATAAAAAATGCATACGAAATCTACTTGAGATGACTTTCGAAATCTACTTGAGATGACTGAGAGAGAGAGAAGTTGGGCGCAAAACCCCTATGCCTTCCCAAGGCCAGAACAAAATTTGCACTTTACTAAAAAAAAATATGAATGTTTTTACTTTTATAACTTTAATAAATCAAATAATATTTACATTTTGATTACTAAATATCAGTGTATGTATATTAAACTGACAATGCACATTCATTTGTATTTTTTCAGTAAAGTGCAAATTTTGTTCTGGCTTTGGGAAGGCATAGGGGTTTTGCACCGAACTAATGTTAATTTCTGCTCGTTTTGAGTTTGACTCGATTAATTATTGTAATTTCTGTTAGTTTTGGGCTTCATTCATCTATCGATGATTGTTTGTGGCAGTTTCACGCTTGGTAGATTATTGCATTTGATTCGCGCTCATTTTTTGTTTAATTGAGTTCTATACTTTTCTCTGAGATACTTAACTTGTGTAAAATTTGTTTTATTTTAATTTCTCCTCGTTTTATATTGACATAGTATTTTCAGGGAAAAAGAAAATAATACATTAAATCCTTTCGTTTTTTAAGACTTTATAGTTTGGCCTGCTATTTGTATGCTGAAGAAAAATTTTCAGCAATTTTTAACAGCATACACCCTTTTAAAAATCTTGACACAAACAATAGTGTTTAATTTAGTTTCATATCTCCTCTAGTTGACCTGAAATGGAAAACGTGATACCATTCGCAAAAAAATCTGTTTACTTTCTTTGATAGCTTTGATACACTTAGGCTATTTTGATTTGGTTAAATTTTAAGAGCAGAAATGGGAGGGTTGGCGTGGAAGGGTGGGCCTGGGTGGGTGGGAGTGGAAGGGGGAATAGTTGCCCTTAAATCACTTTTGACTATCAAAAAGGGCATCACCCCTTTCTATTTTCATTCGAATGAGCCCTTTTCAAAGTTCCCACGACAACTCCTTTGATACGAAGTGCCCTGGTCTAAACAACAACAACAAAGAATAATACATTATACCCACTTTGATCTTTACTAGAAAAATGTCAATCACTTCCAATCACTTTCGACTATTAAAAAGGGCACTAGGCCTTTCGATTTCCAATCGAATGAGCCCTTTTGGAAACGACAGCGCTTTCTATAATACCCTAAGGTCTGTTAGGGTGGTTGTCATCCTCTAAGACCGAATTTCCAGAACTTTCAACTACGTTAAACAACATGGCTATCTCAAAATTTTGATTGGATGTGTTTGGGGAAATGGTGGGGGTGAGAGGGGTGTTAGTCGCCTTCCAATAACTTTCGACTATTAAAAAGGGCACAAGCCCCTCCAATTTCCAATTGAATGAGCGCTTTTCGAAGTTTCTATGACAACTTCTTCTATACGAAGTGCCCTGCTCTAAAGGAAAAAAATAATAAATAATACATTGTACCAACATCGTTCTTATATACCCCCAGGGCATAACTTAAACTCTTGCCCTGAGGGTTGTGGGGGAGTGTCCTCCTCTTTACTTAGTCCCCGTTTCTTGTCTCGTTCTCGAGTGTCCCCGTTCTTTACTTAAGCAGCGCGATCGTGCTGCCTATGATTTATACAACAACTTTCTCTGTGAACCTTATATGCCTCCAGGGCATAAATTACAACCCTTTCACTGAGGGCTCTGAGGGGGCTATCATCCTAAAAGACCTAATTTCCAGAACGTTTAACTACGTTGAACAAAATGGATATCTCAAAATTTTGATTGGATGTGTTTTGGAAAATGATGGGCGTGAGAGGGGCGTTAGTCGCAATCCAATCACTTTCAACTATTAAAAAAGGCACTAGCCCTTTCAATTTCTAATTGAAAGTTTCCCTTTTGAAGTTTCTACGAAAACGCTTCAATAAAAACTTTATATGCCCCAGGGCATAACTTACAACCCTTGCCCCGAGGGCTGTGGGGGGAGGGGTTGTCATCCTTAAAGACCTAATTTCTAAAGCTTATAATTACGCTGAATAAAAGGGCTATCTATAAATTTTTATTGGATGTGTTTGGGGAAAAGGTGGGCGTGAGAGGGGGGTTAGTTGCCCTCAAATCACTTTCGACTATTATAAAGGGTACTATCTCTTTGAATTTCAAATCGAATGAGCCCTTTTTCGAGTTTCTACGACAAAGATTTCAATAAAAACCTTATATGCCCCCAGGACATAACTTATAATCTTTGCCCTGAAGGTTGTGGGGGAGTGTCCTCCTCAAAAATATACTTTCTATCTGAAAATCAACTACGCTGAGCAAAACGGCTATCTCAAAATTTTTATTGCATGTGTGTGGGGGACAGATGGTCGTGGGGGGGGGTGGCTAGGTGCCCTCCAATCACTTTTGAATATTAAAAGGGGCACTAGCCCTTTGAATTTCCAATCGAATGAGCCTTTTTTGAAGTTTCTACGACAACGCCTTCTATAAAAACCTTAAATGCCCACAGGGCATAAATTAAAACCCTTGCCCTGAGGATTATGGGGGAGGGTCCACCTTAATAACCTATTTTATATCTGGAAATTAACTAAGGCGAACACAATAGATATCTCAAAATTTTGATTGGATGTGTTTGGGGAAATGATGGGCGTGGGGGGGGGGGGCTATTTGCCCTCCAATCACTTTCGACTATTAAAAAGGGCCTAGACCTTTGAATTTCCAATCGAATGAGCCTTTTTAGAAGTTTCTACGACAATGCCTTCATTTTAAGGTCTTTGTTTTTTAAAACTTTCGTTGTTGTTGTTGGGAAATTCGATAAAATTTAGCCTGGGATCGTAATTTACGAACGTACTGTTCACTTATAAACCTACTAACACGAAAATAACTTTATTCAGTTATAAGAAAAAAAACGGTTGAATAGCTTTGGCGCAAGATTTCTATTCTTGTATGCTAAAAAAAAATTTCAAATGACATTTTGCTAGCGAAATATAATGTCAAAAACTGAATTCCTTTTGATTGTTAGTGCAAAAAAATATTCACATTTGTTTTCATTGTAGGAATTTTATTGCTTCAAACAACTGGTTAAGGATTTTGCCAACTGTCATCATTGGTTTCTGGATCTGAATACATAATCTAGTTCAGTTTTACTTTTATTATTATTTTTTATTTTTTTTGCAGGTGGTCGAAGAAATTGGATTCAAGTTTTATGCAATAGTGTTGTTGCTGCCCAGCTTTCCCTTTTTTATCTACTAGATAGTGGTCCACAAGAGCAACCCATAGATTTCAATATATCTTTTACTTCGTCTTGGCTCGGAATGGGTGTTCTTGGTAGGTCCGTCCTTTATTATGCTTTTCTCACTATTATTACCTTATTTCTGTTTAATATGTCAGTGACAAAATCCAGCACAAGCGGTTACTTAACGGCTGAAAAATATCCCAAGTATACTTTTTCATAATTAAACTCGCCCTTAAATAGTTCTTCCTTTTTCATGGGATTCAAATTTTGGTTTGGGTCAGTTTGTTCTGAATTTTATACACGCATTTGTTGTTACTAATTTTTCTACTTTTTCGAAAATAGTTCTAAAACGGCTTCATCTTGACTTAACATGAGTGTTCTTGATAAGTTTATCTGACACCATTAGTCTTAACTCTCGTTTGTCTTATTTCTGCATTAATTAAGGATAGCGTATTGTTTTTTGAACCAGTACATTTTTGCTCCTTAGTTAAACAGAACTTGTCTCCTAACATAAAAATAGTCAATAAAAAGATGATGCAGCCTAGCATATTTAATCATTGGATGAAACAAGATATATATATATATATATATATATATATATATATATATATATATATATATATATATATATATATATATATATATATATATATATATATATATATATATATATATATATATAAACATATATATATATATATATATATATATATATATATATATATATATATATATATATATATATATATATATATATAATATATATGTGTGTATATATATGTATACCTTATTGTTTTATTTAGCTACAAACTCTGTAAGTAGCCTAATACAAATCGTACCTTGTGTTGCAGTTAATATACAACTGGATTTTCCTATGCAGAAATGTCTAAAGGATACATGAGTAGGAAATGGATAGCTCTGACGCTTACAAAAAGCGATTGGCGCGGTGGCCTTTTTCTTTTTGAACTTGTTCAGTAGAAGTACTTGAAAATATCAAGTCAAAACATAATATTAGCAATGCTATTACTTTTTTTGTATCTTTTAAGCTATTGCTTCTTTACGAGCATTAGCAAATGACTTTTACCAAATTTTTATTAGCAAATGACTTTTACCAAATTGTTAAGTCCTTATGTTTGTAACTTGTACTAAGGCTAAAAATGTATTAATAAAAACGAAGTCAAAGCATCACCGAGCGTGAAAATTTTTCGATTAGTGTTTGTAACTTTGCTTATTAATAATCTCTATCTTGGAAATGATATATAAAAAAAAACTTTTTCGCATGCTCACCAATGGTCGGCGTTGCGCAGGTACCAATCTCCTGATTCACTGCTTTCGGCCGTGAGTACAATGATTGGTTGAGGGCAAATCATCGGACGATTCCCGTGTTTTTCCCTCAGATTTCTCTAGGTAACCATTTAGAGCTGGGTCAAATCTGGCTGACCTTACAGAGTCACACCACGGACCCCCGTTCCAAACAAAATAACCAGCGCCCCCAGGACTCAAAGGAAATGATATGCAAATCGTGGCTAAAGATTCACTTACGCGTCAAGAGATCGGCGCTCAGTGGATTCTATACTTCAAATATATATTTTGATTGGTGTTCTTAGAGGGAAGATGTCTGACTCCCTCCTCAATTGGCCTAAAAATCAGTATTTTAATTTGTGAGCCTATTTTAGACTGTCATGCATGGGCGCACACAGGTCTGAACGTTAGTTTGGGAGAGGGGTTAGTGGCTTTTTTAGGAAGAGAGACAAAAAATGAGTATTTTTTACCCACAATTTCTCAGTTTATATAGTATCTCTTGATCTCAAATATAGCAACTAAACTAAATATAAGCTATAAAGTCTTTGAGTGGTCCTAGAAATTTAAGCTTGCAAAAAGTGAATAAATGTTGAATGTTTTTTATGTGACTAAAACTTAGTCCTCTGAACAGGATTATTTTCCCAGTTAATTTTCATTTTCTTCTGTGGGCTAGATACAACTTGTGATGTAATCGAGTCTGATCAATTCATTGACCTGTAATACTTCTTTTTCAAGGTGCGTTTGCATGTGCCAATGGAGATACTTGGGCCTCTGAACTGGCAACCGTGCTTACAGAAACGAAACCGGTTCTAATTACCACTGGTGAGACTGTGCCAAGAGGTATTTAATGCTTTTATGCTAGTAAGATTATCTGTTGTTATTAGACCATTTCGTAAAGGATTCATTTCATAAATTATTATGCAACATAAAACAAAGAAAAGCTTTGAAATAGCCAATAATACTGGATAATTATTTGAAAGCAACAATTTGTGGAGATTGGATATTACCGCGAAATGGCAAAGAAAGGAGAAGTTGCGCAGGTAGTACAAGCATGTAGGACTACTGAATTCTATTCTTCCCTTCCATATTAAAAACACACTACTCTCGATCCATATTGTCCCGTACTTTGCGGTTGAAATCTTCAAATTGATGCTTTTCTGTACATTAAATCCCTTTCTAACTACTTATCTTGTCATTACTAATTGCTTATATTTTAATTGCTAATTACTATTACTAAGTACTGATTACTTATTTTATTACTAGGTATTTAAATCACTTTCTAATCAAATTTATTTTTATCACCTATTAAATTACCAGGCTCAATTTGTGCTTTGTTGACAGCATAATCAACATCCATGGTACGTTCAATCTTTAGAATAACGAACGGGGGCTAGGGAGACGGCAGCCCTGCTGCCAATTCTCATATGTAAGATAATTTATATTGGTTTTAAGTTTTAACGTAGCCTTTTATCTTAACTCTGCAATTCTTTTCATCTAATGTCTGTTATTGTTTATGCCACCCCTCAACCTCCATGGTTTGTGCTAAAGTTCAACTTTACCGCAACAGTACGTCAAAATGACAATCCTCCCTAAAAGAAGAGCTCCTTCAAAAATGCATGTCCGAAAAATCCCTCCCCCCGCCCAAAAAAACGAAAAAAATCCTTAATGATTTGCACCCTTAAAATATTTGAAATGTCAAGTGTCCACTTTTTCGATGTGTTAAAAATAGGTTTTTCGGTCATAATTTCCAGGTTTTTTAAGTGGGGGCACTTGAAAAAACTTTTCTTAATTGATTCCCCCACCTTACCCCTGTCCCATCTTGGAGAGGACGAACGACCTAAGTTCTGATTTAATGCACAAACGAGCTAGATTTTGATTATGAGCAACTGTTAATTAAATCCTTACTAGGCGCGAAAGCGAGAGTTGTCCTGACTCGGTATTAAAACTAGCTGTGTCTTGACTCTATATAAGCATCAAACTGGCTCGATGCAAAAAATGCAGTTTCTTGATGGATTTCTCTACAATAGTTGCAATTTCTATCATAACATAGAAGCTTAATCTTAGTGAAGATACTGGTCGAGGCGTAGCTAGGGTTTTCAGTGCCAAGAGATAATATTAGGTCCTCCCCCAATTTAAGTTAAATATTAGGTCTTTAATGCCACAATTTAAGTAGATCACAGTATTGAAGGAAACAGATTCAGTGTGGTGTTCCTTAGAGGTTGCACTCAGTGGCAGCTTTCCCCCTTGCCACCCTAGCTACGTCACTGGATACTGATAGGAATTTAATTTGTGTCTGGAGATAAAACAATGGCATATCAGACTTTTAGCAAACAAAACGTTTATCGCTAACACATTTTAAAGATTTTATCTAAAGAAATTATCCTTGACAAAAATGGAAATTACTTTAAACAAAGGGATGCAAGTAATTTTATTTAAAGGTTACAAACAGAAATCCTTTTATAAATAATATAGTCATGCATATATTGAACACAATGTTTGTTACTTCGAAACAGAACAATAAAAATTATTTTTCTTTAATAAAATTGAATAAGATACTTGTGTATTTCAATAATTCCCTCTAGAAGGGGGAGGGGGCGTCCGGGAATGCTCTAGCCTCATTGAAGATAAAAAAAATCATGAAGATTTTCAATCCAAATAATTGAAAATCCACATAGGACGTTTTCGTAAAAAAAAAATTAATGAGAAGTAACTGTAGAAAAATACTGTGGGTCGAAACTCTCACTTGGATGTTCAAGTTGTACTTAAAATTTAAATCCCAATCCAGTGTTTTAGTTTGTAAGTAGAGAAGCTCTAATAAGCCTTACAAATATTCTTTCAGTAAACTCAATAAAACTATGTCATTAACAAAAACGATTAAAAATTAGACTTTAGAAAAGTCTTTTACATTAGAATTAGAAAAACAAAACTTTTCCAAAAAAGTCCTTAAAAGGAAAGTAAAGAGCCATATTAAAACCTAAAAGAAGCAGAAATACAATCATGTAATAATTCAAACTTAAAAATAACAGAAGTTTCTATGGATGAATAAATGAAACCTAAAACAAAAAGAATTTCAAATGAATGATCAAGTCACACATAAAATGAAGAGAAATTGCTGTTAATGAATAAGTGAAACCTAAAACAAGCAGAAATCGAAATGAATAAACAAGTCGAAGCTAACACGACCAGAAATTACCACAAATAAAAATAGGGTTGCTGACCCCTCAAAATCCTAAAGGTTGGAGTATCAGCGTCCTTTTCTGAAAACAATACCAATTTTGAACAGCGTTTTTTTTTATCATATCAGTAATTTAAAAAAAATCAAAATATTAATCAAATTTACACGAAAGAAACATACAGTTTTCTAGAATAAACTCATTTACGACTTTCACTTACTTTTAATAATTTAAAAGGACACTTTTTTGTTACTAATTTTTGTTTGATTTCATTTTATTGAGAGATATTGAACATTAATCTCTAAATAAAAGTTTAAAACATCATTTGGTGATGTTTGAAGCAATTTGTTCAGTTTTCTGAAGCAATATTTTGAATTGACGAAAGAATAAATGATTTGTTAATTTATTTTCCCTTAATTTAGATTAAAAGAAAGAGAATGCTGATTAAGATATAAGCGCATGTTGGGCTAAGGCCAATGAAATTAAATTGATTTTTTTGAATAGATAAAGGTGTAAAAATAAATGGTTCCTGGGAGCTTAAGCAGTCTTTTTCAATGGTATTATGAAGAAACAAAAACCGTTCAAAAAGTATTTGTTAAGTAAACTTCTTGTGACACTGATTGTTAGGAGGTTTTGAATGGAGGGGGCAACTTCACTCTTATTTCCGGTAGTTTCTAAAATTTTGACCTGATTACTCCTTATGATTTTGGCTGATTTTAGGTTTCATTTATTCACTCATAGTAATTTCTGTTCAATCTAAAAGTGACTGTATAGTGACTATATTATATGACTTTATTCCTGGTTACTTAGGCGGTAACATTGCTCTATAATTTCATTTGAAAAATAAAATTAATTTCTATAAATAAGCCTGTATCCAGAGGAGAGAGGGGGATTGTTACCAGTTTTGCCTCCCCCCCCCAAAAAAAAAATTGTCTGACTCTTAGAAAAAAGTCATAAAAATATGTATAAACAAATTTTGATGTTTTGTAAAAAAAAAAAAAAAAAAAAAAAAAAAAATTGTAGACCCCACCCCCTGAACAAAATCCTGGTTACGCCCTTGGGCACATCACAATATTAGATAGTATTCCATGATTTTTAAGCAAGATCAAACAAATAAGAGTTCCAAATTGGGATAGGTCCTTTTATTAGACAATGAAAAAAATATATATAGAAGCTCTAGATATTTCGATGACATAATCAGTCATCAAGCAAAATGTTGTTGAATTTATAGTTCGTGTATCATCCCCGTATATACGACGTTGGTATTTTTTCCAAGACCAAACTGCTTTGTCTATGAAGAAACAAATCAGAGTTCCGAATAAGGATTGTTTCACTTTCTAATAAAATGACCTATCCCTGTTTGGAACTCATGTTTGTTTCGCCATAGATAAGGCAGTGTGGTCTTGAGAAAAATACCAATTAAGGAAGATAAAGGTTTATGGCAAATAAAAATGTGAGGAACTCCCTAGATTAGACACAAAATCATTGTGAATAATATTTGTTTTGGGTGCTACACTTTTTTGTCGTGGTTTCCGAGCAAATGAGCTATTTTGTAAAAGCTATGAGCAGATTTTTTGGTGGAAACGGTTTTAATCTAGTGCTGTAAATTCCAGTAAATTAAAAACAAACATTTGCCTAAAGAAACATGCCTAAACAACCATTTCAGAAGCCACTCCTCCTAAGTTTGCTTTTTACATTCTGGGAGATGCTCGCTTCAATTACTTGATTAACTCTTAAAACCCTATACAGTAGCACAGATATTTTCCAAGAATCATGATTTATAGAAAAGTTTGACACAATTGTTTCCCATCAGAATCTAAATGATATTTTTGGAAGCCAATTTGACAAGGTCCACTCTAAGATGCAGTACAGAACCTACTCCACACTCAAGTAAATAAACCGTCGCCCAAAACTTTTAAAAACTTAATACCACCTGTTGATTTGTACTCTAATATCAGAACCTGCGATAGACGTTTCTGTAGTTTTCTCTGTTGCTTGTTTTATGGACTTGGTCAGATTTGCCTCTGTATGGTCTAAATACTTATTTACGAAGTTTTTTTTTCATTCGCCTTCTATTTTCTGTCTTTTTCTATCGACTGAGGTATCATTAATTTTACACGTTTTGCAATACGTATTTAGTTTCGAGAACTGGTGGTTTGCTCTTCTCCATATTTTACTCCCTTGTTGATTCTTATTTGAATCTGTCTCTGTTATAGAAGAAAAGGGGTATCTTGTCGAAGCTTTACTACAAATTTTATGTTTAACCCTTGGACATATCGTCGCTGTTACGCTTTGGGTCGTATCTGGCAGTTTCATGCGTCTGAGGAGTTTTCCAAAAACTGTTTTGCAAGCTGTCCTAAAAGGAACGCTCAGCAGGGTTATGTAGATTGGGAGGATTGAACAGTAATTGAGTGTACCGTGCCTTGCTGATTATCTCTTTCAATGCAACTCAACAAGTGATTTTGGCAATTATTTTTAAAGTTTGAAAATGTCAGTTGCGACCTGTAGCTTTTAAGCGACGAAATATGAGTTTTTCAATAAATATGTTTCAATATATTTAAGGTACTAATGGTGGCGTGACTCTGATTGGCTTGTTTATCAGCGCAGCTGGCGGTGCAGCCATTGGTATTGGCTATTATTTATCTGAGCTGATTTTGATTGATGCTAGGCTGTTACTGAGTGCTCCGCCTCAATGGAGAATGGTAATAGTTGGGGCTATTGCCGGTTTCTTTGGAAGTCTTTTAGATTCTTTTCTTGGAGCAAAATTCCAGTTCTCAGGTAAACTTATTTATAGCGATTGGAAACTTTTAATGTGATAAAAAGACTAGAAAATCGTGGATAAATGACTTGCCTTGATAAATTTTGGCAGAATGTAAAATACGGTCGTGTCTGGCATGCTAATAACATGACTTCTGTCATGTTAACAGTTTATTATTAAAACTGCTGAGAGAAAATTCTAGTTTTGGAGCTTCCCAGGGTTTAGAATTCTCAATAAAATATTCTGCTCACGTATCATAGATTAAGGGATATACAGGCGTGTCATTTCTTTTGTTTCCCCCTTTCACTAGTTGTAAAGAAGTAATACCTTGTAACTGCCAACTGAAATGATATACTAAGCTTGCTGTGGCGTCAATTTGCGGAAATTGTAGGGGGAGGGGCTGGCAAAAATGTATTTTTCAAAATTTGAGGTGGGGGCTGTTTTTTTTTAAATTAAGATTAATGAAAGTACAAAAAAAAATCATTTTTCAATGAAAATACCGAAAAAAGGTATTTTTCTTCAAAATCTTGGGGGGGGGGGAATCTTATATTAGTACTATGACCCCTCCTTTAATTGTCGCCAGTGATATTTTGATTGGATTTAAGACAACTATCTGTCTGCATGATTTGCTGAGACGCATGTGCAATCTAAGTTGTGCAGTAAGTTGTGCAATCTAATTTACTGTGGTACTGTGAAGATCAATATATGCAGTAAATAGCTATAGTTATTACATTTGAGTGAAAAAGGATTATAATTGCGCAACGTTTGGATTATAAAACTTGGAATATAAAGGATTATAAACAGCACGTTTTTTGGATTTTTGGGGGGTAGTCAAACTCCCCCCTTGCGAGTAAGTTTCGTTTAATGTTTTGAATTATCATTATGCTCTTGCCCGAGTAACAGCATAGTTCACACGAGGGTGCTTGTTATCAGTGGCAGATTTGGATTACTTCACGGATTTTCGAAGCCCATATTCCCTTGTTGCCGCTTCTATCACCCAAGTTTGATATTTAGCCATTATTGAGGCGTACCTGTCCTGGTTATATTTTTAGCCGTGCTAGTAATTAACTGCCAAAGCCAACAGTACGTTAAAATTAGAGTGAGTAAAGAAATAATTGATCTATTTGAAGTGGGCGAAGTCTCTTTACTTTAATTGGTATGGGTCGTAATCGCAAACGTAATCGTCCCGCTGAGGACTCAGAAAACCCGTTGAATTCTACAGCTACTAGTACCGGAAGTTGTATCACCCAAATTACCGTGGAAACTTTATCACAGAATTTTAACAAAGTACTTGAAGCTGTCCAAGAAAATGGTAGAAAACTTGACATGGTGAACGATAAGTTAAAAACACTAGACGATCGTGTTTCCAAAATAGAGGTGACCCAGTCTGATCAGTGTTCTCAAGTTGCTATTCATGATAGTAGAATTGAAGTTCTAACAAATGAGAACTCATCCTTGAAATCACAATTATCAGTTCTTGTTGATGAGGCTAAGGCCCGGGGAAATGCAGTTTTGGAAATGTCGGATAGGCTTGTTAAACTGGAAATTGAACAGAGGGGTAAAAACATAATTGTTTGGAATGCAGGTTGCGAAAGTGAAAATGTTGCTGTTGCTTTGTTCCAGGATATTGTTAAAGTGGGTTTAGAACAGCCTACAGTACTACCATTCAAAGATATTCAGTATAAGAAGGATGCCAAATTTTTTAAAGTTGAACTAAGTGACAAGGAAACAAAAATTGGTTTATTACGCAGTGCAAAAAAACTAAAGAATAAGAATGTTGGTACATTCAAGAAATTGTTTCTTAGTGATGATGCTACCCCTGAGTTACGTCGGGCTAGAAAAATTTTATTTAATAAGCGAGCCCAGTTACGAGATGCAGGTTTTGATGCATGGGTTTCTAAATCTTTCCCACCTTGTGTTCAATTTAAACGCCCTGATGGATCTATCACTAAGTATTTTCGGAATGATGTAATTACTGAACTTGCTAGACCGGTTATTAGCCATGACTATGGAGGGCGTAGTCAAAAAGGTCGATTCGGAAAGCAGAAGTGAATGTTTTGCTTGTTTGTTGTTAATCAAGGAAAATTATATTTGTTTTTATAGTTTGTGACGTAAGGTTAAGTAATTTAATTGGCTGTTAGAGTTTAGATTGGATACCCTCTGTGTGATTATGTTGTGCTCTTTGGTGATTAATAATGATTGTTTTCTTCGCTTGCCTTTATTTAGAATTTATACCTTATTTCTTTTTGGTGTTTTATTTTTTCATTTTTTCTTTTGATTATTTTTGTTTAATTTTTTGGTGTGAGTATTGAGAGAATATCTTTAATTGTAATTGGTACATGCTCTAGTCGTCACCACAGGCCATTTGGATCTTTAATAGATATTGGTTACAGATCCTTGTTCTGCCCCTGGGGGCTCGTAGTATAATTGATTTAGAAAATAACAAGGTAATTATTTTTAATTATTTTAATGAATGTATTAATAGAAGTTTGGACTTTGTGGTTCCAGCTTTTAACCCCCTGAGGATTCTAAATTTGTTTTTAGTTATGATTTTCATGATGTTGAGTATCGGCATGGTGGATCGGAAGATTTTGGGATTTTTCATTTGAATTGTCAGGGCCTAAATACGACATTTGATTTTTTAGCGAATCTAGGTAAACTTAATCTTTTCCATGTGTTTGCTTTGACGGAGACCTGGTTGAAGTACCACAATTCTGCTCTTTTAGATATACCTGGATATACTTTGTTTACTCGGAACCGGGAGTTACGTCAACACGGGGGTCTTGCGGCTTATGTTCGTGAAGATCTCCGTGTTAGAGTCCGAGATGATCTAAGTGAATATATGGAAATGGTGTGAGAAACACTAGTATTACAAGCTAAATTGAATAATGTTGATACATATTTAGTAATTGTATATAGGCCTCCTTCTGGTTCTATTCAAGAATTTTTTGAGAATCTTCATGAACAGCTGGCAAAAGTACAAATTAGTAATAGCTCTTGTTTTGTTCTAGGTGACTTTAATATTAACATGCTGGATATGGAGTGTTCTGTGACTTCTCAGTTATTAAATTTGTGTATGTCTTATGGGCTGTTCCCAACGATTAATATCCCAACTAGAGTTTCTAGGACGTCTGCAAAACTTTTGGATAATATTTTTTCCAATTCACCTTTTAGATCGCCAAGAGTTCTTGTAAATGTGGAATCTGACCACTTTGGTGTTTTTGCAGATTTTAAGGTATCTATTCCTAAGTGAGAAACTCCTGAACGGAGTAAAAGAGTTGTAGTTTTTGATCGTAGTGCCCTATTGAAACTAAAAAATAATATGGATCATATTGATTGGGTATCCCTGTTTGGAAATGAGAGTAATGTAAATACTAAATTGTCACTCTTTTATAGTAAGCTTTTAGAAATGGTTAAGGAAGTGGGTGCAGTGAAGAATTCGAATGGTCGAAAACATAATGGGAGGAAGCCATGGATAACGCATGACCTTCTTCGAAAAATAAATGTAAGAGATAGACTGTTTAAGTCGCAAGCTTTAAGACCGACGGATGAGAATAAAGAGCGATACCGTGTTTTTCGTAATTGTTTGAATAATCTCCTCCGTGAGGCTAAACAAAAATATTTTAGTATGAAGTTTAATGATGTTAAAGGTAACCCGTTGAAAACTTGGCAAATAATCCGTAATGTTACAGGTCAGCGGTCTAATATTCTACCAACAGAAGTGACTGTTAATGAGGTTATAATTGCAGATAGTACTGGGATATGTAATGAGTTTTTAAATCATTTTTGTTCAGTAGGCCTACAAATAGCCGAGATGATTTCCTCGTCTCCAGATGACCCAACCTTTGGATCTACTCTACCATCTCCTGCAAATGTATCGCTAAATCTAAAGATGATTACATTAGATGAGTTAAGGGATATTATCTATAGTATGAAAAATAGTTCGTCCGGTAGTGACCTAGTTAGCCTAAAAATTCTAAAATACATTTTCCCTTGTATATCTGGTGTTCTGACATCACTGATTAATGATTGCTTCCGTCAAGGAAGGTTTCTAGATTGTTTAAAAAATGCAAGAGTGACACCGGTTTATAAAGGTGGTGATAGAAATGATTTGGGTAATTATCGCCCAATATCAGTCTTGCCAGTTATTTCTCGTCTTATTGAAAAATGTTTTAGTAATCGGTTGACCTATTTTTTAGAGAAGTTTAAATTTTTGAATAATAATCAGTTCGGTTTCAGAAAATATAGGAAGACAGAGGATGCATTGATATTTTTTACTAGTATAATTAACATAGCTTTAGATAAAGGATTTAAGGTTGGTGCAGTGTTTCTAGACTTACAGAAGGCTTTTGATACAGTTGACCATGGCCTACTCCTGGAAAAATGCGAGGTCTATGGGATCTGAGGTAAAACTCTCGACTTTATACGAAGATTCCTTAGTAACGGGTACCAGTTTGTAGATATGACTTGTATACAATCAGGCGCCCACCCAGTGACTAGTGGTGTCCCACAGGGGTCAGTTCTTGGTCCGATTCATTTTTTATTGTATATTAATGATATGCCTGATTATATCCCAGGTTGTTGTTTTAATGTTAGTGATATGGTCAAAAATCCCAGGAATGAGACGGTGTCATTATTTGCTGATGACACAGTTGCTGTTAGTACCGCGAAGACAGAAGAATTACTTCAGATATTCATGAAAGAAGTTATTGATAGGTTATATTCCTGGTTGAGGGTAAATAGATTAAAGATTAATCTGGGTAAGACTAATTTTGTTATTTTTTCCCGTTCACCAGATTTTTATCCATGGTTTCAGGATATTGCAAAACAGTATGGAGCTTTAAAGCGGGTGTGTTCTTATAAGTACCTGGGGGTTTATATTGATGATGTTTTATCATTCAAGCGCCATGTACATTATTTTTGTAAAACTGTGTCTCGTAACCTGGGTATAATGAGAAAACTTAAGCTTTTTTTTCCTCCTTTTGTTATGCGCCTTCTTTATTGTTCCCTTATCCATCCATATATATTGTATTGTAGTAGCGTTTGGCTTGGAACATTTCCTTCTATTGCTCGGCCAATACGAGTTCTACAAAACAACGCTGTTCGGCTGTTAGATGGCCTACAATCCCGGGACTCGGTACGAAACGTGTATGAGTGTGTAAAGATACTGCCAGCTTCTGGATTAAGGGAGTTGTATACACTTCTATTCATTTTTAGGATTCAGAGGGGTATAAACCTCCCGTGTTTTGATAGCTTGGCTAACCTGAGATCTTCTGTCTATGATTATGGTGCTAGGTCATTTGCAGAGATTAATATTCCACTGGTATTTTCGGCCCGATCGATGTTTTCTTTGCTTCACAGAGGGATCAGAAGTTGGAACCATCTTGATAAAAATATAAAAAATATAGGTGATATTTCTTCGTTTAAGATAGTAATTAAAGGGATGCTTTTTAGTAAGTATGAATTCTAGGTTTTTTTTTTTTTTTTTTTTTTTAATAATTTTATTGGTAATTTTTTTTGGCTCCTGGGGGTGATGATTATGAATATGATTGCAAATTTAATGAAAATGTTAAGGTTTAAGGTTTGTGGTGCTGTTTGGGGACTGTGTTATAGATAGGTTATTATTTTTTTCGTTTTTTTCTTTTATTGTTGTTTTGTTATGTGAGTGTATTTTTGCCACCCCCTTGGACAAGTTTTTACTTCTTGGGGTGGCCACTAAACTTATGTTAAATTGATTGTTTGTTTAAAATAAATCTCTCTCTCTCTCATGGTCCTTAACCCACTCTCCCTACGTGCCTTTACTAAGTTAAGTTGAACTACACATCAGCGTGGCTTTAAATTCATAAATTTATGCTTGTATTATCTGGTTACTACTCATTTCCTAGATGCTCAGGTACTTGTAGACGACAAAATTTTTAAATTGAGCATTTGTGCTTAAGGCTATCTGCGAATGCACATCTTATCGGAGTGTACTCCAGGGTATGAATGTTCCACTTCCCATTTTCAAGTTTAAAATTTAGCAATGTTTGTAGTCACTGATATTATAAAAAAAAAACAAAGAGAGAAAAAATTCAATGAAAAGACAACAAACAGTTTTTATCTTTGTTTCTTTTGTGCTGAAGACGTCTAGTTTACATACAGGCCAAATATCCACGTTGTTTTAGTCTTTCAGCTTTTCTCTCTACTGACCGCAGTCTCGTTTGCTGTCTTTTCATTGAGTTTTACCTCTCTTTGTTGTTTTTTTCACTGCTGGCCAGTTTGGCTTGATAACTTTTATGAATATCATAATTTTGACGTTCATTCTAGATTAAAAATTTTCAGGAAGTTGGATGTACTCGTGAAACGTGAAGTGCACTGGATTCCATAAAAATAATTAAGAATGTTTTCACTATATCGGTAAAAATCGTCCCTGTGAATTCATCACGTCCGAAAACTCTATATAGACTATTCAACGTCGCTCCCAGATAACAATATTTTGTTTAGTTTTTCCTTTCACATAATCAGTCTCTTTTATGGGAAATCGAGTGGAACTGATGGTCACAAAAGCTATAGAGGAGCTTATTCGAACACAAGTTTATGCATGTAGTGCTATTGTAAAGTAGCTAAACAGTTCTTAGCAGAGACAAAGTGTCGTTCTTTCGGCCATTGAATTGCTGGAAAGCGATGTTCCTGTCCCCTAAAGAGGCAAATGAGCATCGGGTCAAAATTCCTAGACAACCGATCCATTAAAAACTAACGAAAACCCTTATGCTTAATGTCAAAATAATAGTGAAATGCTGCCACCTAATGTGCCTACTGTTGACCGTCAACGAATCACACCCGCAAAAATGTTTTGCTGTCATGTAACAAATTAAATTTGAATCTTATACTAAATATTAGCTCTAGCTTTAAGACTTGAACTTCAGAATATAGCTGGTATAAGAAAAATTAAAGCGAACAGAAATTACTATGAATTGAGACATGGAACCCTAAGACAAGCAGAAATTACAATGGACAATAAGTCAAAGTCCAAGTGAACAGAAATGCTACAAAAGTGCAGTGTCCCCCCTCTCCAATCGCAAAAGAGGCTAGAATATCATTTACGCTTTACTGGAAACTAAATCCGTAGGTTGCAAAAAATAATTTTTTTTTTGCCAATTGATTTTCCGCACATATGAAGGAATGCAGGAAGAAAACAGAGTGAAAATTTAGTTGCCTATTAGATTAGTAGTACTAAAGTGATAGCTAGAATTATACTTATATACTAAAGATACAGCAAAAAAAATTATTTGATGTTTAAGCACCTTTTTCTATACGCAGAATTTCTGTTTGTATTGGTTCGTTTCTTCATACAAAGTAGTTTGTTTTTATTCATATTGAGGAACTTATGTAGGCCAATTTCTTTTATTTCAAGTTTTATATGTACTCTTCACTTCAGATGGAAAAGTTCGTTTGTTTAATGTAATTTCTGGCTGCTTTTAATTTGCAATGTCTTTGTGTACATTAATAACAGTAATGCTGGCTAATTATTTTTATTGATTATAATAGTCAATATTTATTATTAACTGAGCTTCGTTATTATTTATCTTAAGAAATGAAGTCGTAATCATGGGACGAGCTTGGAACATTAAGCGTAAGAGTAGCTGTGGTAGAAATGGTTATGGAAGGAAAATTTATCGAGAATAGTAGCTGTTGATGTGGGTGCAGTGTTGCACCCCCCAGGACAAAAAATTACCTAAATGGTTTGCTTAAACTAAGTATGTTTTTGTCTGTTCTTAAGTCCACAACCTGACAAACTGTGTTAAAATTTTGAAGTTATTCCCTTAACAAATATTTTCTGATTGCCTAGACAAAGTTTAAAAGACCCTTACCATTTGCTTCATTAAAATTTCAACGGTAGTTTCCTGCAAATAAAAGTACTTTTTGTACTTCTGCACTAATTTACGTACTTTTATTAATAATTTGTGAAATTCGAGCTGCTATTAGCATTAATACCAACTGGGGAAAGGGGACTAGGTCTTTGGCATTTTTGAAACAGGTCTAGCCAGAAGCATATTCTCCTAGGCAACAATTGCCCGTATTCTTGATGTTGAAACCTCAATCTTTATTTTTGGTTCTGACTATTTGGCTTTACTCCGGCTGCGAAGACTAAGGGTGGATTGGTGGTAAAAAAATCACAACAAGTTCTCTACAATAAAAAAGTTTTGAGCAATTGTAGTTTGAACCTATGGGATTGCATGGTAAATAATGGCAAATACCGTGTTTTAAACAAGGACAAACCGGAAGGGTGACTTTTAGTGCACAGATTACATCAAATGGTAGAAAGGGTTATATACTAGCAGACGGTGAACTTAAATCGAAACCAAATTTTCCCTTTTTCAGGGAGTTCGTTTTGATTTCGGACTATTAAAAATAAAACAAAAAGGATCAGTTTGAGCCAAAGTATCAATAAGCATCATTATTGGTATAAATAAAAATGGGAAAAAGAAAAACCAAACAAAATATAATATTTAGCTTATCACTCTCTTTTCCTCTCAGAAGCCTGACCAGTTGCACAGAAACATTCTGCAGGGGATTATTTCCGACGTGTTTGTGCACATATATCAATGTGCATACGTTGTCTGGCTTATTCAAAGGAAATAGTGCCTCTTAATCCTGTTTCCAAAATTAGTTATTATCTGGTTCCACTCTAAGCTAACAACTATGGGAAGCTTCTAGTCACGTTCTTTATTATTTATTTTTTTTTAGTACTTTGGCCTTGGGAAGTCTGTACATCTAAAAACTGTTTAATAAGTATCTACATATCATGTTGTCTCTTTCATTTCTCTTAAGATTAATCAAGAGATGTTTACAGCGTTCATCAAAGTACCAAGGTCAGTAAAACTAAAATCTGATTCTTTAAATTTGTTAGGTTGGAACTTAAACAACAATATACGTCTTTAAAAAAAATACAAAAAACTGGGAATTTAATTTTAATGAAAAAGACCTTCTTATGCAGTTAAGGTATTTTTGGTGCTATCGCGTGCCAAGCTTCAAAATACAAAATGTGTGTGAAAAATCAGTAGAAAATGAGCGAACAAAATATGGTATCAGGGATTTTTAGAAAGAGTTTGTGAGGAGTATAGTCCAGGGAGGAGGAAAAACTCGTCTGCTTGTGCCCGGTAAAGACTCTGTATTCTTCATTTCTTTAGTGAGGATTTTAAAGTAGGACCTAGTTCAATAAAGCTCTTTTCTTTAAGAAAGAATTTTAATCCATACTTTTCTGAAAAGATCTAGTGTCAATCTTACTCCTGTTTCTGGGATTTCTGGCCCTCTACCACTTTTTAACTAGGAAATAGTTTACAGGTAATTGTTAACAGTACTGAAAAGGTATTAAGAAGTATTTGTGGTTTCGAAGAATTAGTTACCTCCACTAACACCCTTCCATTTTCATACAGAAAGCGGATTGTCTCACAATTATATTTGTCTAAATTTTTTCAGTAAATACGTGATTGAAGTGCCATACCATCTCCTAGCAATCGGGGTGAACCACTCGGCATCAAAGCTTGATCTTAATTTGTATTACGAGCAAGTTTTGTAATCTCTGTGTAGGGCTGAATCTTCTGCATTTCCACTCAAAAGGATCCGAGTTAGTTCAGAGAAACCAGGTTGGTCTTTCCCCCCGGATCTTGTGAAGGCTAGGCAGCGCGTCAAGTTTTGCCTGCGCATCTGGATTACCTGCGGAAGACCACATCATGGTACCACTTTTGACCTAAAGTGCAGGACAAAGCGTAACTACAAAAAAGAACTCCGTAAGTTTCGCCTGAAAGGAATTTTGAAGTTCTCTGGTTCGCAGAAATCATGGCGTCAAGTTCATAAAGCTAAAGAGAGTTCCCACGGCCAATCACCTCCCAATCTCTCACTTAGTGCATGGGAAAAATATTATAAGGACAAATTCTCTGATAAGAATTCTTCAGTCAATTTTCTGCTTGTGTTCATTCACTGCTGCCCGCTCGATTAACGCAATCACATATTACTGCTGTTACAATTACAAATATCCAACAGGCTTTACTGAAGTTGAAACCCCCTTCCTCACCCGATAGCGAATGTCTCTGCTCCGAACACCTTGTTAGAGCACCAAATGAACTTCATTCTCACCTCCAGTTGATTTTTCAAATAATTTAATGCGATCGAATCGTGTCAAATGGTTTTCTAGTTGGCCGATATAACGTCTGTGCTAAAGAGAGGTAAATCTGCAGATTGTTGTGAAACATATGGCCAATCACAGTTGCTTGTAATGTGAGCAAAGTGTTTGAGTATGTAATGTTGCTCATTACCTCTGTTGAAGATTGCGGTGCAAATCAAATCAGTTTCTCGAAGAGTTTTGGTTGTCAACATGCCCATCCAATTCTGTCTTAAGATCCTTGTTGACGCGCAATCCAAGAATGATTCAGAATTCCTTTCTACAGTTGATATTTCGAAGGCTTTCGATTCTGTGAATCATCATCAAGCAATTGCTTCTTTGATTAAAGCGGGAATTAATAAAAATGTATGTGAGACGCTACTTTATTGGTATTGTAATTTTATTGTTTTTGCTAAATGGGATTCGAGGCTGAGTGCTCCAATTCAAGTAAAACGTGGGGTACGCCAAGGGAGCGCGCTATCGCCCAGTATATTTAAGTCGGATATTGCTGAATGTCTTGACGGCCTTTTGCCCACTTCGTTTCTTAACGGTGTGGAGATAACGTATCTCACGTATGCTAACGATATGTTGCTGGTTAGTAGAGCGCGCGAAGCTCTTCAATCGAATCTTGATAGGCTCTTGCATGGCTTTTCTAGCATTGGTCTGCACATTAATAGTTCAAAGTGTTAATTTTATCGTTTAACTGTAGATATCCAGTTTCTCTTTCTAGTGGTACTTCTGCTATTTCTGGCGTTGATTCATTTATGTATCTAGGAGCACAGTTCGCTTGTATGTTACGCCAGATAAGAGAGGCAATATGTTGTCAAATAGTGGAAAGTTTCCGATCTAGATATGGTTTGATTGTACTAAATCGGGGTATATTTTGCCAGAAAGATCTTGGAAAGATTTTCTCGTGTTGTGTTGCGCCTCACGTTACGTGTTTGTCGGGAGTGCTCCTCCTCCTGACAGGAAGAGATATGTTGCGTCTTAGAAAAATTACTTTGAGCTTTGTAAATATTTCCTATGTCTTCCTTCTAGGCACAGTAATTAAAAAATAATTCAGAATTTCTATGTCCGGGGTCCTTTCCATCATTTAGATAGTATTGAGCATCGTGCTAAGCGTAAATCAGCTTCAGTAAAGTCGCGTCTTGAACCTCTTTGTGAATAATATTTTAAGTGATTTCTTAGGAGTATTTTAAGTGATTTAAGTGAATAGTATTTTCTTATTTCTTATTTAATCCACTTCTTCCTTTGTGTTTTTATACTGGGTTTGTAAATAAAATTAAAAAAAAACCTGGAAAATGTTCCCCAGTTTAGGACATCGGATCTTAAAGTCCGAACAAGAATCGAAATTTTTTATAGGCTCTAACAAGGATTCAATCTAAGGCAATGGTTATGAAGCAGAATAACTGTATTTAAATAGGTTAGGATATAAGGGTTGCTTGTTTGCAAGTTAAAACGCTGAAAAAAAAAAAATTCCTCGATTGTAGTCAACCAATCCTAACTAACCTAATCCCTGACATCAGACAATCTCAATTATCTACATCATATCGAAGATTAGGAACTTTCTGTCCACGATTATGAAAGATACATTTTAATCAAAATATTTGTTTAAGATTAGGCACTGTCCAAGTACTGGCGTATTGCCCTAGGCCTGAATAATTCAAGAGAGCCATGTAGTTTTCGGCTAGACCTAGGCTGTTCGAACTTTTTGTAAAATATTGATTGTTGAGAATATGTGCCTGTAAGCATGTTCAAATTCTTGGTAATTTAAACAGAACCTAGAGCATCTAAAAAATGACACTGTATCCTACTGCGATTCTTAGGCTTCTTTAGAATTAATGACTTTGCTTTTTTTGTTTCGTCAAAATACACACACAAACACACACACATATATATATATATATATATATATATATATATATATATATATATATATATATATATATATATATATATATATATATATATATATATATATAATATATATATATATATAGACATAGACAAACACACAATAGACAATATCGGAAGGTAATCAGACCAGTCACGGGGTAATGTATGATGCTTTATAAAAAAAATTGTTTTAGCATAAGGTTTGCTATTGTGTGTTTGTCTATTGCATATTTGAAAGTATTCCATAGGGGTTTCTTTACAAAAGCCTATATTTGGGGTAGTATATGGGCTTTCGTGAAGAAAATAAAAAAAAAGTGAACAAAGCTGTGATTACGCATGAACTCCCTCTACGAGTAATTAAATAAAGAAAATAAGTTTTTTTTTATCTGAAAGTAAGGAGCGACATTAAAACTTAAAACGAACAGAAATTATTCTGTATGTTAAAGGGGCTGTCCCCTCCTCAACGCCTAGCTCTTTACGCAATTTTTTTTTATTGTTTTACAAAATAAAGTTGTGAGACAGAGTCAAACTTTAGCTTAAGCAGCGAGGCTCTACTCCTTTTGTTTTTCTTTTTTTTTGTCCGAATGTACAGAATGCAGGTTGACAAATTTTGTTGGATTTATTTTTATTTTAGGTGTACATTGTGAAACCGGAGCTGTAGTAGAAGAACCTGGGCCAAAAGTGAAACACATTTGTGGACGTCAAGTTTTAGACAACCATGCCATTAACCTATTATCGTGTCTATTTACTGCTATATTAACCCCGTCAATTGCTCAAGCTATAATCTAAGCTGCTGTTGCTAATATATTTTCAAATTCAATTATTTATGCTGTTGTCCAAATATAGAAAGTCAGAACATTATTAATTAAGCTGGTATTCAAAAGTTGGAAAACTATTTACTTATTAAATCGAAAGAAGAGTGCTAAGATCCTTGTGCTTAGAGACCCATACGAAATGTTCGCAAGACAATTTAATTGAATCAGTAAAAATAAGTCAGTGAAGTAAGTGGAGAAAATTGAAAAAAACGATACTCTGCTTGTTTTGATTTTACATCATTTTACAATGATCTTAGTCGAATTTAGTGCTAAAAATAAGTATATAGCGTCGGATATCCAAAATGTTTCTATTTTCCTGTTTTTGATATTAATCCGATATTTAAGATAATATACCTTACTACGTATAAAGTTTAAGGGCAAAAAATATGAATAAAAGGGCTTAATCTGGCCTTTTGGCCTCCTGAAAGGCTCGTTAAAAAATATCGGAAGGTAATCAGACCAGTCACGGGGTAATGTATGATACTTTATAAAAAAAATAGTTTTAGCATAAGGTTTGCTATTCAGCTAGTAAATATGCATAAAAAATTGACAAAAAATTTAAAGTCTTCAACTGAATTTGAATCAAAGTGAACAATTAAAGGCTGTGTTTAACTAAAACTGGTTATAGGGATTATTTGACAGTTGCGAGACTGCAATGCCTATTCGACATGCAAATTAAAAAAGAAGGGTTTTTTCCAGATAGTGCAATGGAGACAGCAGAAAACACTGACCGTTTCAGTATTTAGAAGATGGCCCCGTTGTCATTCCTTCGTTTACGTTTATTGAGTAACATTTACTTGATACTCTGTTCGATATTTCTGAATTACAAATTCAATAAGCATTGCAGTCAATAAAGTTTGTTTGTGTCTGGACATTTTGGCTATTAAAAGTCAAAACACACCTGTTCAAAAAAAGGTGTGAGCATCCGTAATTTAATGCTTCAAGGCTACTAGGAAAACAATGGCAAACACCGTACTCCAAATAAGGAAGACATCTAACGATTTTTCAATTTTCAAAAATCAACAGAGCTGGGATAATAATCATATAATGCCATATTGAACTCAATGCGAACAAAATCGATAATGTGTTTTGAGTTCAGACGACCGATCTGATAACAGCCTAGGGGGCAGCATTCCTTGTTTATATAGCACTTAACAATGATAAATGTCCTTGCTATTACTCACGCTGTCTACTACTCACGATCATTTGACACGATCTTCTCAGTTGGTGCGAAGACCAGCTATGGTCACGTCTAGGTCTAGGTTTTCAATTCGCCATGTTGTTCCGTTAGTTTGGGAGAGTTTGCCAGAGGATTTGAGGACTGTTGGGGGTTTGCAGGATTTTCGTAAGTCGCTAAAGAACCATTGTTTTGATGTGTATATTTTGAATGGATTATTCCACGCCACCTAAGTTTTGTTTTTGCGGAGGGCTTAGTTGCAGCTGAATATGATTATAGTTATTATAATTTTGTTGGGTGTTGTTTGGAGGTTCGTTGGTTTTCGGGTCCGGTAAGTTGAGCTCTAATTTTTTTTTTTTTTTTTCTCTTTTTTTTTTTTTTTGTTTTTTGTTTTTTTTGTGGGTTGGTTGTTGTTTTGTTTTTTTTTGGTTTTTTGGTTTTTTGATTTATTAGGAGGGTTTTCTTCCGCACAAGCATTGCTTCAGGGAATCGATGATGTATATATTTTTTTTTTAAATAAACCCAATGTTACTTACTTACTTATATAGTTTATATACCGCTATCTAGCAAGGACAAAAAGTAGAGATAGGGATTCGTCCACAGGAAATATTTTATTCCTTGAAGGGTTTCAAACTTGATGTTTCTAAAATAATATAAAATTCGTAATTGCACTGCTCGCTCTACCTCCTATCTGGAACCAGCTTAAAGTATTTTCACACACACCCTCCCCCATCCCCTTCCTTCTGTCTCCTCTTTCGAGACAGGGAATTATCGATTTTTCCAAGAATTTTTGTTCAGTACTTTTAACATTTCTTAATTAAACTTTGATGCGAAGTGGATCCAAAATTCTACTCAACAAATGGGAAACGAAAATTTTATAGCTGTTGAAGAAAATTTTTGTTCTGACTTGACCAAGATATTTACCAATTATTTTGTGCTGCCTTGAGGTCTTCACAATCTGGGCTTCACAAACTGTCCTTGCAATTTTCGAGTCTCATTTAATAGCTTGCATTGTTTGAATTTCCCACACAATTAGTAAGGTTCTGGAACTAGTAAGCTAACAGTTTTTATCACCTAACAGTTTTTTTTTCCGCCGTCTTAATAAAAACCATAAGCTGACATTGTTAGCTAACAATTGGACGACCAAAAGAAGCCTTTTGTGACTCCCGTTGTGGCGAAATCTGGCCGCAAAATTTTCCAGAAGATTGCCTTAAATAGTTTTATTGCAACACTGTGATTTAAAATGAAAAATTTGAAAGCTTTGCACAAGGTTTTGGAGAATTATATTTTATCTGGAATATTTCCCATTTTCAAAAAAGTAGGCAGGACTTCAGCAAAAACATTAGAGGAATTGAAAGAAAGCCTAAAGCAAGGTACATGTTGTAGAAATTAAAAAACCTTGCCAAGCTGAATAGTAGAACACTTACCATAGGCTTAGGCCTAACTCTAGGCTATATGGACTTGGTGTCTGCTTTGGCGCTTTTTGTGTTGGTCATAAATTTGTCATTTAAGATTGCTGGTAATATATTAGTTTATGGGTCAAGATTGCTTTTGAAGGAAGCAGGGCTAGACAACCTGTTTCTGGCTAGTACACAGAATTATCATGTTCTAAAACTAGATAAAACATTGCTCATTTCTTGTGTATTTGCCTAAATAGCTACCTGGATATAAGGAAACAGTTCTTACTTCATAATATGCAAAATAATCTTAGTTAGGCTAACACATTTGCCATGTAGCTTTGTTTTTCTTTGCCCCAACCCCTCCCCCTCTAAGGCGCAAATAGCCTATATAGGCCAAATTATATATTTCCTATCTTAAGAAAACAACTAGCCTATTA
This sequence comes from Artemia sp. Qi Xiang Cuo, assembly GCF_049724085.1. Lineage (NCBI taxonomy): Eukaryota > Metazoa > Arthropoda > Branchiopoda > Anostraca > Artemiidae > Artemia > Artemia sp. Qi Xiang Cuo. Next base: position 51,267,631 of record NC_142799.1, on the reverse strand, counting down.
CTTCATAATTTGCAGAATAGTCATAGTTAACAGATTTTACCTGCAGTGCTGCTATACTTTACCCCCCCCCCTGATGTGCAAATATATAGCTCAAATGATAAGTTTCTTATCTATTTTCAGAATATGTCTCAGTTGTTTCAGCCCATTTATTTGTAGATTGAGTAAACTATGACAAAACAATTTCTTCTTCAATTGAATTATAAGTCTGTAGAACAACCTAACCCTTTCATTCCATAGGTAACATATGGTAACCATTCCTTTCAAGTACCTAGTGTTTCTTCTAGTTCAGATACCTTTTTTGAACTTGAAGACAATCAGGTAAGACAAGTTTAGCCCTCTGTTGCAATACCTTTTATTTTCTTAGATGGCTCCAGAAGTCATCAGTTGATCAGTGAACAGAGTAGTTTTTTGCCATCCCTAAAAAGTGAAAATTAGCTGATTTTGACAACAATTATGAAAACAATGCAGATGACTTTTTCTGTTTTTATTATCTTGTTTTGCTCCTTAAAGTCTCTACTTTTAGCTTGTATTTATGAGAATCTTATTTAGTTTTATTTTCATCCTCCATTTCTGTGTTTTTTATCAGTTACCATAGGGTAAAGGCACTAATAATTCAACAGAGATTGAAACACCCTCTCTTGAAGCTGTCTTTATATTTTGATACTGTAAAATATGGACACTATATCTAATACATCCAGATAAGAAAAGAATATTCAATTCAATCAGTTTCCTGTTTTCAACAGAAAATGAGCTCCTGACAATTTTTTAGTTATGTAATGTTCAATTTGCCATTGCTTGGTTGTTTTTTTGCAAAAAATTACTTGGGATCAACATCAATGCAACAAGATTCATCTGATATTCTCTAAAATGTAGCCATATTGGCTTTTTCTTGATAAAGTCAAGTTAAAATGGGAGCTAATATTATATTGACAAAACTATGTTTCAAGTGTTGAAAATTCTTGCCTGATGTTGTTCCTTCAACCAAATTCAAATGTAGATATTATGAGATCCATTTCTTTTGAGAATATCTTGTAGTAACCTTGTCAAAATTTTGACACACAGCAACAGGCCTGTCAAAATATAAGTGACTCTGTCTGAACATGTAAAACAGATGAGAAACAATTGGTGTTGAAATTCAAGGGTTGTCTGATGAAAACATAGCTGTCAAATTTACAGGAACTTCCTCAACAATGAAAGATTTTGATGATTATTATTTGTAGTAATATTTCACATTAAAAAAAGTTTTTTTTAATTGTAATTTTAGTGATTTGGTGATAGATGCTATATTTTTCCATCATCTGAAGAACTGCTGCTTGGCCTCATGCTATGTTCATATTTTTAAGCATCTGATTTGTTTGATCTCAACACCCTAATTCATTTATCACTGAATAAATTTGAAGTTTACCCTCTCTTAGTAAATTTTATAGATGTTTTCTTTCAAATAGATCCCAAGCTGTAAAATACAAAATATTCTCTCTGAACCCTTTTCTAATTAGTGCAGAATTCCTCAAGGATCCTTGTTAGGACCACTCTTATATGTATTTTTGATTTGGTAAGATTCCTTCAAAGGTGCTAATTTGTGGATAACCTACTGATTCTTGAAGTATATCATAGAATTGTCAAAAATAACCCCATCAAAATCCTACCTATGTTTTGGATAAGGCTAAGAATTTACATATGGAAGTACATTCCCCTAAGTCAAATATAATGACAATAAACTTCTTAAAATTCTTAAAATCCACTCCCATTTTCTTACAACCTACCCCACCCAAAATGCTAATGAAACATATTAAACTCCTTGGTGTCACAAACTTCTAATAATCTTAGGTAGGAAATGTGTATTTCAAGAATTCTGGACTCTTCAGACAAAGGATAGTCAGAATTAAAATTTTTAAAAGTGGAGTAAACTGGTAGATTTTTGAAATAGTCAAATGTATTTTCACTGTGAACAACAAAGAAATCTTTGCTTGACCATTAAAGCTGAGAGAAAGTGGGCCATTCCAGATGAAGTTTAGGCATGTAGATAGACCTATATCATACATTATATTATAGAGACCTAGGTCACACAATTACATACCATATGATTATCCAATTTCATCCCTTTGCTTGAGGCAATTTTTTCCGTTTTTTGCTTCCACTATCTAGATAGTGTTTTATACATTTACACATTTTAAAAAGTTGAAGAGAAACAAAGAAATAAAGTAAAAAGAGTAGGCATGTTGAATTCACCAGGATCTGCCCACAAGTATTCCCCAGGTACATGCATGTGTTGAATTTGGTTCTGATTTATGTTGAAAACAGGTAACTTTTTTGTTCTGTCAAATTTGTAGGTGAAAACACTCCAATTTAAGAAAATCAGAGTTTTGTATCCTTTTCTGAAAAAAACTTCAAACTTCTAATCAAATAGTTAAATTTGTAAATATTTTTCCTACATACTGAAACCCATTTCAAACCAAAAGTCTTCATTTTATCCAATAAAGGAGGAAGCCATAGACTTCCTCCATTATTAGCCTTCCTCCTTTAGAGCCTTCTTGTGTAGAAAAAGTGGCTTTTTACAAAAACTGTCAAATCATTGGTACCTTTACCCTATGGTAGTCTTAGGTTTTGAGACAGGTAGTTTTTAAATAATGCTTCTCTTATACTATTTTGTTTTTGCTGGTTTATTGTGCTCTATATTCTTTCATTTACTTCACTTTTTCTTTTTACTATAATTTCTTTTCTTTCTTTTTTTTACTTTTCTTGTAACTTTCTTTTTACTTTACTTCACAAAGCAGAAGCACCCATGCACCCTTGGTCTGATTACAATTCTCTCTTCTAGAGACATCAAGCCTCTTTTATTCCACCAAAAACTCCAAACCAAGAAAAGAGGAAGAACATTTTTTCAAACAGAGGAGAAACGTGTAAGAGAGAAGCTCTCCAAAGAGCAAGCTGCAGATGGTTTTGCAACCAGACAGTGAATCTGAGATAGAAATAGTTTCTGATGATTACAACAAGCCTGATCAAGCCTGGTGACAGCTTCACATACACCACCCTACAGCCTGTTCAGCTGGTTGACAATCCTAAAGAAGACTCTCCTCTCAGTATGTTGAACTATGTTGAAATTTTTATGGGTTGAGATGACCAAGTTGATGGTGGAGAAGCCATTACATTCCCTGCTACTGAAGCTCCACTGTCTCCTATCCAATTGACAAGCTCATCACCTATTTCTTTTTCACCTGTCCCGACTGCATCAAGGACAAATAAGATGCCACAAATGAATACAAGTGGCTAAGAAAAGAGATTGAGTCCCATGATATCATCTGGAAAGCTTCCCTCCCAAAAGCAACAGAAATTCCCTTACCCTTTGATGTATTCAGAACTTTCATCATGGATAGCATGGTTGCTGGATTAGTTGACCAAACCAATTGGCATGCAACAATAAAAACAAAGACTAGGATTGTCCTAAAGCTGACCCAGCATGAGATGAACTAGTTCCTTGGAGTAGAGATGCTCATGAGTTGTAAAGCTACCAGCTATGAGGATGCACTGGGAGCACACTATTCAATACACTACAATTGCAGAGGCTATGAGCCGTGATAGATTTTTGACAATTTGGCAGTTTTTTTCATATCAGTGACAATAGCTTAGCAGTGCCATCTGATCAAACTGGTCATGATAAGCTGCACAAAATCAGGCCAATGTATGACAAGCTCAGATAAAATCTAAAAAGCATACCGCCTGAGGAGAGACAAAGCATAGACAAAAAGATGATTTCCTTCAAGGGTCCGCTAAGTTTCAAACAGTACTTGAAAGACAAGCCTCGTTCATGGGGTGTAAAAGTATTTAAAAGAGTGGGCATGAGTAGGATTATCTATTACCTAGAAATCTACACAGGAAAAGGCTCAGTTCTGGCTAGTCATTTTGGGCTGGGTGCTGACGTTGTCCTTCAAATGATTGACAATGTGCCATGGGGAATGAATTTCAAGCTGTACTTTGACAATTTTTACACATCTGTTGACGTAAGGGTTGCCAAAACTCTTAGGGACAAAAGTATCCAAATCAACCAAACATTGACACTTTTAGCGTCCCTCTAGAAAATTCGCCAATATACAGGGTTGCCACTATAAATTTTCAAAACCTGTGAAAAAAGTGCCAATAAACCTGTGAAATTCATCCTTCTTTGTTCTGCTACCTTGCGGTCTGTTACCTGCATGAGTTCTGCGGGTATTTCCAGCCTTGACATTGATGCCACCAATAAATTAAGTTTAGTGCTGGTTCAATTTGAAGAGATGGCATTAAAAAAATTGTCATGAGAATGTCAACAGAGCAAAATTTTATATTGATTATCGATACCGCTACCTATCTTAGTCGAAAAGTAAAGAACCAATCATAGAGATTCATTTTCACTTCGTCATTTTCATAAGTTATGCGAAAAAGATGCAATTTGATCTTTGGTAGCTATTAAGGATCTTTTGGTGCGACAAGGTCCAAACGGCTGTAGCAACAAAATGTCTATTTTGACCTACATGGTTTTAAAATTAAACAAAAGACGTCAATCTCCTTAACCACTCAGTCAACTGGTTGGTCAAGTGGTTAAAATGGTTTAACAACTCCTCTATCTTGCCGTTTTCTGAACATTTAGAAAACGGCAAAAATGACGCTTTCGAAAACTAAAAAAGTGAGAAGACAAGACCAATTGAAATAAATTCGCATGAGTTATACTCGATAGCAAATGGCGGCCAGCGTTTGACAAAAAATCACAGCTGAAAGTATAGAATATAAAACAGAAACATTCGCTAGTGGCTATAAATAAAATTGAGCTGCAACACAGCATTTCTGCGAAACTCCTTTCTTTCTATGACAGCAGTGTAATAATAGCCATATACACACGGCTATGCGCCACAGGGATTTACGCGGAACGTGCCAGCAGGGAATGGCCATTCACTTCTTCTTTCTAGCCTTCTCAGCGGCCTTGGTGACTTTGCCACCAGTAATAGGTAGGTCCTTAAAGTTGACCAAGTTGATGACAAACGTCAACCGTAGAGAGAAGAAAAAGATGGATTCTATAGTTCCAGCATACCACATTGGTTAAGACTTTAGGTCCTATTCCTATTCGGTTGATAAATGGTGTTCGCGCAGGGCACAAAAACATCTAAGAAAAATCTCCAAGCCATTACCAAAGCTTAAAAGTAAAGTACAATTTAAAAGCAGTTGTATTTATAAAAAAAAAGAAGAAAATCAAGACATTCGGTTTTTGATTTGGAAAAATGTCCAAAAAGTGTCCTTTTTTTTAAAAGCTGCCTTTTTTGACCCAATAGTGTCCTGGTGTCCCTCAGAGTGAAAAAGTGTCCAAAAGGCACTAAAAGTGTCCATTTGGCATCCCAGGTTGACGTTATTCAAGCCTTATGCACCAATCACGGGATTGAATCATGTGGGACAATAAGAGCCTCGTTTTTAGGCACTGGGTTCGAACATGGATTGCTTCGAGTTCTACATCAAGCGTTTTTAGGGTTGCGGGTTCAACATGGATCCACTTATAAGCGTTTTCAATTGCCAGGTTCTCCCTGTGTTTGAAGCCGGGTTCCTTGAATCTGGAACCCACAGAAATACCACGTTCAAACCCAAGTTCTACATTCATTGGCGATAAATTCAGAATTGGCCAACCATCCCGGATTTGCAGTCCATGAAGTTTGCTCATTGGGATCCCAAACAGTTGGTTTTGAATTGAAAATCAAGTATTTTGCAGTAGGCATCAAGACTGGCTAATTGTAGAAACAGCCAAGACAGATAGTCTGAGTAATTGAGAGGGAAATTCTATTCCTCAGCATCAAGCGTTTTCAGCTGCAAAGTTTCAACCCCATATTTTCCTCGATAACCCGCTTTGTGAAAACGTTTGATGCACTAGACAAGAACAACATTTGTTCAAAACTGCTGAGCCTGAAAATGAGGCTAAGTAGTAATTGTATGAAAGGTGTAATTTGGAAAGTGATGCATCATTGAAAAAGAAAGGGCATGGAAGCTATTATTATAGGCTTGAGATGCACACAGAAGTCTCCATTGTGAAGTGGTTTGACAATAAACCAGACCATGTGGCCTCATTGTACTGTGCTGTAGCTCCAGTTGACCAGTGTCAAAGGTGGGATAGAAGTACTAATAGCCATGGTGAGGTAGATTGCCCATGTGTTGTCTGTGAGTATAACAAGTCAACAGGTGGTGTAGACTTGTCTGATATGCTTCTGGATCTCTAATGCACTGACATACAGTCCAAGGAATGGTACATGCAGAATCCAGATCAAGGGTGCTGGTAGAAAATTTTCCGGGGGGGGGGGCAGATTCCAAAATAGCACTGGTAGTTGGGTGACAGTTTGGGTGGTTTAGGGCACCAAACTGCAACTTTACCCCGAAAAGGACGAATTTGCAATCAATTTAAAATCCTGAGAAGCTAATTGATTTAAAAGTATCAATAACTATATTTTAGACTTTCCAGTTGCAAAAGAAGTAATGCCACATGGTGGTAGTACTAGTACTGGATTCAACCAAGTTGATTTGCTTAATTTGCAATGAAATTATGCTCTGTTTGGTGATCTGTAATTGCACATCAGCTATAATGAGGGGGTGTGAGACATTGTTTAGGTGGGGGTAGGGTAGATTCCTACAAAAGTATATTTTAATGGACAAACAGCTGACTCTTATTGAGGCTTCAGATAAATGTTGAAAGAGGAAGGGGGAGAAGGAATTAATTAAAATGTTTCTCTATATAGCTATTATGTTACATTCCCATATCTACCAGCAGGAGCGGCCCGAGGCTAGTTTTATTGGGGGGGAGATCTTCGTAAATTTTACCGAATTGCTACCTGATTTATGCTGAATTTTCTGTAGAAATCAAGAATTTTTCTAAATTTTGGCCGATTTTGCAAAACTTCTGCCGAAATTTTGGCCTTCAGCGAATATTTTACCGATTGCCAAAAGCGTTAGGGGGTGGTGCGTCCCTCCCCGCCCCCTTCTGGACGCCCCTATCTACCAGCACAGAGGCAGAAAAGGCAAGACAGATCATCATCAACCCTGCCATGAAATTTCTTTGGGGTAGCAAATACTGCTAGGAACTTAGTTTTCAGCAATTTTCAATGGTAATATTTTTCTTTTTCTATTTATCTGAAGTACTTCAATATTTAAAAACAAATGCAATGTATTTGTCGATAAGAAAATCCTATTGTAGAGGTTTCGATGGCTTCAGTTATGTAGAAGATCAAAAGTCTTGCAGAATTTCCTTTCATAACTGAAAGCAAGGAACAGATTTGAAGCTTGCTCCTTACTTTAGTTGAAAAACCTTTTCTATTTGTTTAATTCCATTTCATGAAACTAAAGTTTGATGAATACAATACTTTTGTTAATACTGTTTGGATTTTGATGGCTAATCGAACAGTTCGTGGTAATGAACTGTAACTTACAGCAACCTGGCTCAATAGTAACCGAAACTCTGAAAAGCGGAATTTTGATACCAATAGATATATCAAAAGAGTTGACTTATTTTTCTAAGTTCAAATATATTAGTTTCATTAAGTTTAGTTTTACCCATCAAAAGCTACGAGCCTGAGAATTTTTTTCTGATTTTCGGAAAAAGGGGAAAAGACCCCCTTGAAGTCATATAATTTTAATGAAAATCACACCATCAGATTCAGCGTATCAAAGAACCGTATTGCAGATGTTTCAAGCTCATATCTGCAAAAATGTGGGATTTTGTAGTTTTTACCAGAATTATTTGCTGTTTTTTTTTGTTTGTTTTTTTACCAGGGATGATCGTATCAACCCAGTGGGCCTAGAACGTCGGGATAGGGCTTATTCTAATTGAATTGAAAAGTTCTTGTGCCCTTTTTAAGTGACCATAAAATTGGAGGGCAACTAGGCCCCTTCCCACGTCGCGTTTTACAAAACTTGTCCGATAAAAAAGTTGAGATAGTTATTTTCTTAAGCAGGATTCACGGGCCAAACTGCTATGTCTCAAATGATCATAGGAAGACCTACAGCCCCTAGAGAAAGGTCTAACTGTTATAAAATTCACCCTGTATTATGTTTGTTTTTGGAAATTATGCATACACTTTTCCGGTGGGGAGGGGAGGACGAATTTTCTGCTGGGAGAATTTTCGATGGAGAGGATGGTTTCCAGGGGGTGGAATTTTCAGAATAAGTTTTAGACTGGGTGAGTTTGCTAGAATCCATATACGAAATTTCTTTATATGTCTTGCTTTCTCTTTACCGATCCAATTTTACGCGTAGAGATGTTAAGGGTAATTGTCCGGGGTATATTTTCGCCAGGATTGAATTGTCCAGAGGATATGTCTACGGGGAGGAGGATTTTTCTGTGGCGGTGGAGCTAGGTATCCTGGCGTTATTTAAAGAACGATCAGAAATTAAAATAAAACAATTTTGTTCCAACTGAAAATAAGGAGCAACATTACAACTTAAAACGAACAGAAATTATTACGCATATGAGGGGGTTTCCCCCCTCTTCAACATCTCGCTCTTTGTGCTGAATTTTAAGTTTTGTCCCAATTCTTTAAAAACGATTCCTAAAATACAAGGGTCGTTTAATTAGAACAATAAGTAACTTTTTTTAAAGTGCTGAAAAACAGTAGCTTGAAGAGAGAGGTGTATCTGTTCGTTTTAAGTTTAAATTGCTCCTTACTTTCAGTAAGGAGATAAACAATAAAGACAGTAAACAAAAAAGGAGATAAAAGCTTAGAGATAAACAATTTTCTAAAGGCAATGGAAAAAGTATGTCAATTAAAGTAAAAGTATATAAAAGAGTAAGTAGCTACAAAATATACACAAAAACAATAGCCTACTTACAAAAACTAAGATATAATCTCCCAGCATTAAGTTCTGTTGAGCAATGCTGTAGCGTTTGATGGATTTTTTTAACAATATTTACAGTTTTGAACTTGGTTATCAAACACCAAAATATTTAATGCCTTTAGACTCAGTGTTTATAAAAAGTAACGCATTATCAAAGTAGCTTGTTGAAAGTAAAACATTAAAACTAAGAATAAGAAAATCTAATAAAAAATTTTAATTCAACATTTTTAATTAGATTTTGAATGCCAAAAGCCAGTATATTTGAAACCTTTATGCTTCATAAATGTAAAAAATTAAATCTTTTTCAAAGTGAAAACTTGATAAATACAATCAGTCCTAGAAACAAAAAAAAAATATGAAAATTGCAAAAAACGTATCCGTTCAGGGGGGAAAATACCGAAATTCTTAACATTACATTCAGGGGAAACATTTCTGACTATAGCGGCTTCATATATCAGCTCATGGGTACTCTTGAAATGCAAGCAAAAGTTGACAGTATATTCTTACTGAAATTGCCCCTTATTAGGTTGTTTTCCTTGTGTTTTCTATAATTATACAAACTTTCTTGTGTTCTAGTAACTGCACTAATTACTAAGAAACATATACATATTTAAGATCACCATAAAAAGCTGATTCTTTGACTGAATATTATCAATAGTTAGGCTCTTATAGTTTCGTTATCGACAATGATCGCTATTTATTTACCATTCATTACTACGAAGAATCTGTTGTTTTTTTTTTGTTTTTTTCTCCAACCAAATCATATAGAAAAAATGTTTCTGGAAACCTGGTTAGGGGTGAGTCAGTCACAAATTAGAACTTATATTTTCCTTATTATGGGGTCAAAATCTATTGGCAGGCAGCCAACAATGGGACAACACACATTTTTCTATGGTTTTCCCCTATTCTGCTCTCTTTCCTTTGGTTTCCTTATAAATGCTTTTATAGTCCAAATTTTCGGGGGGGGGGGCACGGCCCCCTGCCCCCTCCCTTGCTGGTGCCCTTGATGCAGATAGTCTTATTTCCTTGACTTAGCTGTGAACAATGCTAGGCTTCTACATAGGCAAGAGTGCAAAGACCTGGGTCGACAGCCTATGTCCTTGATGTACTTCAAGATGGATATTTGCAGATCCTTGATAGTGTCAGAAGTGTTAATAGTCCTCGTGCTGGTCAACCCTCTGTCAGTGCTCCTACAAAACAAAAAACAAAAACTATAGAAGCAGGCATGCCGTCAGAATTGGTACGATATGACACTGCTGGCCATCTGTCCAACACAATCGATAAGGGACGCTGCCGGTACGAAAAATGTGCGAGGGATGCAACTAGCCGAATTCTCTGCATTAAATATAAGGTTCGGTTGTGTCTGAATGGAGACAGAAACTGTTTTATGAACTTCCATATTAAATGAAATGAATCTTTTTTTATCCTAAGGTGACCACATGGTAACCCTTTCTATTTCAGCTTGTGAATGAAACAAATAATTGAAGTTGAAATTCTGTTGAAACTAAGCTTACGTTGATTATTATTTTTGCGAGATTTCAGAATTTTTCAAGCACTCCTTCAATGTTCAGGTATGAAAGGGCTAAGTAAGATGACAGTAGGATCTACAACAATCAATAGCTTCAAATCAAATCTCAAGAAGGACTGGGGAACAAAACCATGGCTCACTTAATGGCATACAGCAGATGTCCTGCTCCCCTAACTCTAACTGGAGTACACTGGATTTATCCATATTGCCAGCAAGTGGGATTTAAGGTAACAAAATTTAAGGTAAAAAAAATAATCTAGAAAACAAGTTACAAACAAAATCTAGAAAAATATATAATTTGGGCTATATATTTGCACATTAGGGGGGGGGGGGTATAAAGTGTGTAAAATGTGTTAACTGTCATTATTCTGCATATTACAAACTATGAATTGTTTTCTTAATATGTTTCCTTATCTCCAGGTAGCTATCTAGGCAACTATCATTTCTTGTTGTAGAACATTGTTTTCCTATGATTCCCATTTTCTTCTGGATTAAATGGTATCAATATTATGCATCATGTATTTTTTTGAAAAATAGCAGCCACAGTAGAGTTATTAAATTAGGCTCAAGGGCTGCCTAATATTATTTCCAATTGTTATTTCTTTCGCTATTTTTAATTTTCTAACACAACAAAATTTGATTCTTCTGAAAAGATGAAGGAAGCCTAATTTCAAAGGTAATCTAAGCCTGTTCAAGAACTTACGGAAAGATTTTTAGTAAATTTACAGTTCTCAACATAATTTAGCTAGGATGAATATGAATATACCACTTGATGCCTTTTCTTTTGCTCTTTCATAATTCAATAATTGTTCCAGGGGGAAATTCCATTTTAAGCTCTTGATGGGGCCCCAAAAGGTAACACTCCATAGTAACCAAAAGTTTAAAAACATGTTCCTAAAAAATGCTTTCTAGTGAGAAATAAATGTCATTTGCAGCTTATTCAGGAATGGTAACTATTATTATCCTTAGTCTTAATAGTAAAATGCTATTTTGAAAACAAATTTGTAAAAAATTTTAAAAGAGCCTACAACCCCTCAAAAATGGGCATCACAGTAAAACTAACATCATTTTTTAGAGGCTACTAGCTCTTTTAAAAAACAAATTTGCAAACTTTTTTTTCAAAATGACATTTACTATTAAGACTAAGGAAAATAATAATTAACATTCCTTGATCAGCTTCAAATGACAATTTTTTCTGACTAAACAGGTTTTTTTTTAGAAACTGTTTTTAAAACTTTTGAACACTATTGGCTGTTTTGAGCCCTTTAAGGACTCAGAGTGTAATTTTCTCTATAAGCAATTATTGAATTATGAAAGAGCATAAAAAAGTATCAAATCAAATGTTTACTTTCATCCTAGCTAAATTATTTTGGAAACTGCAAATATACCAGATTTTCTTGGTAGGTATTATATTTTACAATGCTAGGCTATATCCTAAGTCATTTATTTAACTTTGTTTAAGTCACTTGTGTAATATTTTTAATTTAGCACCAATAACTACTAGACAGAAGGTACTTTCAAGGAGGGCCTAGCAGCCTTGATTTGCTTTCCAAGTTTAACTGATTTTTGTGAATATGCTAATGATCTGGCAACCTTTCTGTTCATTTATGAACGTTAAATGCAAAGCTAAGCTGTCTTTGCCAGCCAGCTCAAAAGTAATTCAGTCAAGATGTTGGGAGTATTGATATTTGGATTAAGCTGGTCCTGAACTTAAATTATGTTCCAAAAAAGGAAAATTAAAAAAAAAAGAAACGAAAAAGTATAGAAAAAAGCCGGATAAAAGAAAATGCTATTAAGTTCTTAGCTTAAGTCAGCTAAGGTTGACCAAAAATTTAAAGAACCGAAATGATAAAACTTGTGCAGGCTAGATCTTTCCATAAATTCTTGAATGCCTTTGATATTTACTCAATTTTTTTTTATGAAATTAAATTAAAAAAAAATTCAACTGAAAGTAAGGAGCAGTATTAGAATTAAAAACAAACAGAAATTATTCCATATATGAAGGGGTTGCTCCCCTCCTCAATACTTTGCTCTTAATGCGAAAGTTTGTAGCACTGTTAAAAAAGCTTCCTATTTTAAATGGCCCTTGTATTTCAAGAGTTGTTCTTAAAATATTGGAACTTTTGAAGTATAATGTTCCTCCTTACATTCATTTGAAAAAAAACTTGTTTTTTATTTAATTTCTGGCCATTTTTCAAATAATGCCAGTAAATCTGGTTCATCCTCTATGAAAAATTCCCTCCCCTCACAGGAAACGGCTCCATGAAAGTTCCTCCAACATATAACACACTTCCCCCCTGTAAAATTCCCTCCAGACAATTCAATCCTTGCTGAAAGTCCCCCCGCCCCTCTGTAAAATTTCTTGCAGATAATTCAGCCTGAAAAATTCTCCTTAAGATACTTCCATTTTAAAAAAGATTTCAACTTCTAATTGTTTTCCCAGTCACTCCAGACATCCATTTTCTATGGAAAGTTTCTGTTGACAAGATTATTATCTTTGGAATTTGGGTTTCTTCCTGGAATCATCTCATGTCTAACATGGTTCTATTTTTGCATGAGTCCAGATCTGGCTTACCAGATGTATTTGTAATACTTCTCCTTAAGATACTTCAATTTTAAAAAAGATTTCAACTTCTAATTGTTTTCCCAGTCACTCCAGACATCCATTTTCTATGGAAAGTTTCTGTTGACAAGATTATTATCTTTGGAACAAGCATAAAAAGGGAATTGTGTAGGTGTACCCATGATGTGTGCCATTCCATTGCCTCTGTCAACAGTGTCTGAAGCAGAATGGACATCAGTTTGAAAATTGATTTTTTTGGGGAAATAATTTAGTAATCAGCTGCTAAAAAGTGTTTACATTTTATACTTTTTTGGGAAATAATTGAGTTGTCAGCTACTAAAATGTGTTTACAACTTTTTGACCATTATTCGCATAGGTCAAACGCTTGATAAGATAATGTAAGGACTTTTTTTGGGGATTGGAAGATATTTTTGGAACTTTTCCTGGTGAAATCCCTCCACCTCAGCCGATGTATTCGTGTAATAAATCAACGTAAAGGGTTTCTTCCTGGAATCATCTCATGTCTAACATGGTTCTATTTTTACATGAGTCCAGATCTGGCTTACCACATGTATTTGTAATACTTACAGATTTACTCTCAAAAGGCAAGATAAATGAAGAAGATTATTGTAATCATCTCAAACTTGGACATGGTGGTGTCCTTGATATTGATGCTGAAGGGGTTTTAGGTATGTGTATCCAATATAATAAAGTATATATCTGTAGATGGTAAGGGATTCTACCAAGCCTTCAACTTTTTTATTTGTTTGTATGATTCCTTGTATTCAATTTTTCTATGTTTACCTTATTATCAACCCAAAAATATTTTGCTATTGGACGCCAAATATTTCTACTTTTTATAATCTGTATTGTATGTGTTCTTTTCTTTGAATGGTTGTTCTTATGATAAAAAAACAACACTGTGCTACTTGCTCAATCTCAACACAGGAGGAGAGATCTTCCTAGGCAGATATCTCTTTCCTAAAAATATGCGTGAATAATGACCTAATAATAAAGAAAAATTCTGGTATTTCAATACCCCATCTCAGGAAAAGGGCGTGTGGAGAAGGCACTGGTCCCTTCACCTCTACATACCCTAATTTTTGTCTGCCTACACAACACTATTTTGCATCTTCAAACCAAAAAAAAAAGAACAAAAGCAATTCCTCTTAGAATGCTTTTTGAGAAGCTGAGCACTTGACCTTTTGTTATCTTTTACTTTAAACGTTGCTTGCAATTAATCAAGTAATTAATTTTGCATGTATTTTCTGACTTAAAAAGTGTTCAGGCCTTCCTTTCTTTGCACAGCTCATCTAAAGAGAACCATCCCAGGTTCTTCCAGGGGGGCTTGATTCTAACAAAGAAAGCTTTTAGGCCAAATCCTCAAAATTTGGGGCATTTTTTACCTTTTTTATTTGTGAAATACACAACAACTGTGATTTTCCTGAAGCAGAAGAGTTTTTTTCTAAATAGTACTGAGTTTTTTGAAAATTTATTGGCTCTCCCTTCGTAGTAAAAGAGTTTTATGCCTGTAGATGGATATACAGACCAGTAGTGGTGTCCTTAGATGCTCAATAGTATATATTAAACTGTTAATGCAACACAGTTGCAAAAAAGAAGTTTTTAACTGACACTCTATTTGGAAAATTGTAGAATAGTTTTTTTTTCAAAAAGCAGTGAGTTTTGTTTTGACTTGTATTGACTTTTTCTAACAGACTTTAAAAAAATGTGAAAATAATAGCTAAGGTGAGACTAATAGTTATGACTTTCATTAAGAGTATGGTTATGAACGTTTTTTTTTTGTAATTTGACAATTATGTTTTGTGTTCCTTGGATAAAAAGACTATCAAGTAAGGCTGGCAAACATAATAATTCAAATTCTTAATGTTTAGTAAAAAAAAATAAGTTTTCTAAAGTAAGCGATAAAAATACAACTGACATATTAAAGAAACAAATAATTCTCCAGCTTTTCTAATTTAAATCGGTATTTTGGACTAATTAATTCCATGAAAAAAATCAGTTATATTATAAACATCTTTACTGATTGAAAACATCATTTTATGGGTTTTTGAATTTTGCATCATGAAAGCAAGAATCTAGATTGTCAATAGGAAGGATATGTCAAAGTGCAACTTTTTTTTACATGATAATTTAAAATAGCTTGCAGTGCATTTTTTGAATGCTTGATCTACTCAGTATTGTCTTATTGATCTCACTTACTAATTAATATTCAATTCTTTTTCCAGTTGTTGCAACTTTCCAATCATGTAGATCATTACCTGCTCTTTTGAGTGGAACAAAGAGCTACCATGCAGTTGGCATTCTTGGAGTGGAGACTGATACTGATAATGCTTCAGGCAAAGTTTTAAAAGAAATGCCATATGGTGATTTTCATTTTCCTGTCTTTTTAATGGGCCTGTATTAAGTGAGGTCTTGAAATAAAATTAAATTGGGTCAAAATTAATCTTTCCCTAAGTATAAAGTGATTATACGCTCAATTTGACTTACTATAAAGTCACACATGCAAAAAGGTGCAAACCCAACAAGATGGATGGGGAGGGGAATCCTTGAGACTTTCAACTCTAATAAACAGGATGAATGACAGTCTAAACAAAAAAATGTGCTTGCCTTGTTAAGACAAGCTAAAGCTTTATTTTGAAGATGGGTTTCACAAGCCATCCTTGCCAAAGTTGCATTTCCTTTGTGAGAGAAATAAGACTGAAAAAAAAATGGAAAAAATATATAAATCTCTATAACGACAATAAAAGTGAATCAGAAAAATTTAAATCAGTATAAGAAACTACGAAATAAATTAAAAAAATTAATAAACTAAATGCATCAGTCAAAAAATAATTAGTTTGAAAAAAAAATTGTTCAAATACATTAAAGCTGTAAAGCAATAATGGTCTTAAAAGCATAAAAAAGGAATATGGAGCTAAAAAGGGGCAACAAGATTCAAAAATACATGTAAATAATAACATTAGGTTAAAATATTGACATTAGGAACAAAAGATAGTATAAAACATCCGTCTGCCTTTCTGTCTTTTAATAAATTGGATTGATTCAGCCATAAAGCTCTATGAAATGTAAAATTAGCTTGAAAAATTTGGAGTATTTAGTTTTTAAAGTTGGCGATGACAATCCTAAGGCAAGTTTTCAATGCGACTCTTCAACGAATATGTAGTAAGAGTGAATTTGCAAAAGAAATACCTAAAAGTTTTACGAAGTCTGTAAAGTCAAAAAGCAACTATGTCTTACAAATGGTTTTCGGAAATTACTTAGTCCCACGGGTGGTGCCAACTTTTTCAAAAGGTCCATTTTTGAAAAGACAGTTCATAGATACGTGCTGATTACTTGAAAGAAAATTGTGTTTTAAATGTTTTTTTTTCCTTATGCATTATAAAAGCCCAAATACTACTTCAATGGAATCTTTGTCTCAATATTAGGATGCTTTTAACAATGAATTGAGTTTTTATTATTATTATTATTACTCATTTATTGCCCTTCAAAAAGAAGGTACATAGATAAAGTAATCACTAAAGTAACAAAAAGATAGAGAAGAGAAAAAAACAAAAGAAAAACACAAACACACGTCAAAATCCAAATATATCACAAACAAAAAATCCTCTACTACATCGCATTTATACAAGAAAACAATTGCGACCAAACTGATGACCATGAACGAAGAAACTTACTTTGAAAACGGAAAAGAGATTTATAAATGCTAATGTTAGTGTAAACTAGCTTAAAAAAATGAACGTTGTTGCGGTTTCTTGTCCAAGGGGGCAAATGTAAAAGATATTTAGCAAATCTGAAGAAGATTGATCGTTGGTGTTTTTTTATCTGTAACTGTAAAGAATTTCCAGAAAGGAGCAATGTAAAGCAGATGTGGAAGGGCTGTGGTGTTGTAAATGGATGCTAGAAGGTAACGGTTAAAACGTAGTTTGCTTTTTACGATTCCAGCATAAGAAATGCTAATTTTACGCTCAACGTCATAAATCAGCAAACGACGTGTGCGGCCGATAGATGTGCTAATTAGAAGGCCCAAGGATTGTACTATGGTCTGCGGGCTCAACAAGAAAACCATCCAGATTTAGAAGAGAAGTAGAGGGATTTCGCCAATTGAAAAGGACAACATCGGATTTCTCAGGATTAAAATACATCCCGATTTTTGAACATTCATCTTTGAGAATTTTGAATTTCTATCCACTGTACTGAATTATATGGCTGATATGCAAGATGTCATCATCATAAAAAATACGTGTCATATCGATTCTTCAAGAATGCACGAAGGAAGACACTTTGCCTGAGCATCCAGGACACTGTAATTGAAGAGGGTTGGGGAAGTGATAATTCCCTGTGTAGTCCCTTTCTTAACGAGGATGGGGTGCTGAGGAATCACAAGCATATTCCAGGCATTCGAAGAGTTTGGCCGCACAAGAGAATTAATGCAATTATATTGGGATTGATGAAGAGCCGATTGCAGGGGGAAACGGGATGGGAGTTTTAGACGCACTCTTAGATTCCTATATAAATCCCTGAGAACACGGACAACTGATGGGTTTACGCCTCGCCTCGCCATATGAAGAAGCATGGACGAATGAATTAAAGAATTGAACGCACGTTTAACGTCATGTCCAGCGAGGATAAATACTTTCAATCATACTTTCTCCCGACGATTCAGCGTCGGTGAGGGCAATAAAAACTGCTGTAAGAGCATGAGAACAGCCAAGATTAGCCTGAAAACTGAACTGATATGGGGGAACGTAACATTTCTGCCTTAACTCATCAACAAAAAAGAGCTCGATAAATTCGCATATCGTATTAGAGACGGTGATGGAACGGAAAAACGAACGTTACAGCTCAGATTTTCCTTTTTCTGGAATCGGAGTCAGATCACCAGTGCAGAACGACGAAGGAACAATACCTGTAACAAATATAATTTGCATGAGAAGGCTGAGGTGACGCACCAATACATAACTTCAATTAATGATGTGTAGAGTGCTCACCTTATCTATCCCACAAGACGCTTTCTTTTTAAGTTGGAATATGGCTTTTATGACAGCGTCACACGTAACAACAAAATCAAGGTCAGGAGATTCACCAATGAAGTTGCAGAGCTCGTCACAAAATTGTGACTCTAAAAAAGGATCAGGCCCAGAAAATTCATTTGAAAAATGGGATATCTATTCGGATATCCCAAGGAATGTCATTTGGGTCTGGCAAATTGGAGAAGATAGTACGAGGTAATAGCTTCCACAGTAGATCAGGTGAATTCCTGACCTTCTCGGAATAAAGTGTCTGTATTTTAGATCGATGAAGGGCAGGTTCCTTAGCAAAATATTTTTTTGACACTTTTCTCAGTTCATTGACTATTCCTTGACGGGGACATTGGTAATCTCTCCATAATTTGTACCAAAACTTAGAACGGTCACGAGCTTCAGACAGCGCTAGATTTCCTGACCACCCGGGAACTTGGGGACCAACACGGATTTTTTAAGAGGAACTGCCCTTTTTTCAGCACACAAAAGTGCATGGCACATTTCTGCGGAGTAGATATAAAGAGTTAATCGTAATTCACTAATTTCTTTACTGTAAAGCTTTTGAAGAAGGTAAATGGAACTCGGGTCATGTCTAGCATTCTATCTGCACTTTCCATGAACTGAGATGTGTCAATTTTATTCCAGTCACGACAAGTATACCACTTATGCCGGTGAACAATATGAGCCTGTAACACTGGAATCTGATAAGCTTCTCGTTTAAAACTAGAAGCAATAGGAAGGTGGTCTGAAACTTGAAATTTAGAAATTACCTCAACACAAAGTATATCAAGGTTATATGACACAACGTGGTCAAGGTTAGATATGCAAGAGGAAAAATGAATGTAAGTAAACTGAGTAAATTTCTGTTAAACTTCAAAATCATCACCAAATATTCCTAATAGTAAAGAAGCACGGATAGAAGCTGAAGACAACCTGCAATTAAAATCAACTACGATCAAACACGGGATTGTCAGTTTAAGGACATCTCGAAGACAAGAGCTAGGTTTACTAACTGCTAATGCGAAATCTCTCTCCGAATCTTCATCTTTGTAATCAGAGGGTGAATACACATTTATTACTACGCACTCGTCAACTCAAACAGCTAAAAAACTATCACTAGAAAAGAAAACACTAGAACTAAGATTTGATGCTACATAAGTAGCAAAACCACCAGAAGCTCGGCCTTTAGAAGTACTACGTTTAGATGGAACCGAAAAAGTTTTGAAGGAGGCACTAATGTCAAGTAAGCCAAAGCCGTTGCTGGTCAGGAAATGGTCCTGAAAACACAGAATATCATGATTATGAAGTATATTCTCAAGAATAGGTCTTTTTTTATAAGACCACATTTAATGTTCCAAGAGAGAAAACGAATATCCATTTATCTACATAGCTGCCCGTTTATCGGTTTGAGCGTTGCCAGGGCATATACTATAACAGGTGTGATTAGACTCTTTACAGGTAATGCAAAACACGTTCTGAATACATGGATTATCCCTGGTGGAAGAATTCTCCGTGGAACCACAGCGAGAGCACAGTTCTGCGTTCCTACAATCAGCAGCAAACTTTCCTTGTTAATGGCATCTGAAACACCGTCTAGGTATGAATATAAAATTCTGGACAGCTTACTTCTCATAACCCACCTTCACAGAATTTTTCAGAAAGGAATCGAGATCACTCCGTTGTTCAAAGTAAATCTTGTAGACACGTGACTTGCCACACTGCAAAGCTTTGACACGCTTTGGAATAATTTTCTCTAGATCTTTTTCATTCATTTCTGTCGGTACGCCTTTTATTACACCGATGAAGCCAGGAGATTTAACAGAGGCTAAAAGGCCAGGTTGAAACTTTTTCATCTGGTCAGCAATTGAGGAGACAGCGGGTGTACTTTTTACGACAATTTTCCATTCTGATGAAGAACGTTTCACCTCTGAAATATCATCTGCAGCTTCAGGACATATTTTATCAATAAAATCTTTCCTTAATAGTGGAAATGAAAGATTGGACGGGCAATTTTTTAACTCAACAGCACAGGTAGGAGGCCTGTATTGGTCCTTGGTGCAAGACGGCTGAGTGGAAGAGGGCCAAGCAGAGGTTGTCTGTACTGCTAGTAAACTACTAACATTCGTCTATACATTATATATATATATATATATATATATATATATATATATATATATATATATATATATATATATATATATATATATATATATATATATATATATATATATATACTGTAAAATTTTCAGGTAAAGAGTTTTTTCGAAATTGGTTATCAATAAAGTGCCAATGACACTTGAGAAATATAAAAGTGTGGTAACTATTACTATTTTCGTTAATTTCTATTCGTTTTGACTATTATTTGACTGTTCATTGTAAATTTTATTCACTTTAGATTTCACTTCATTTGTAGTAATTTCTGTTTAATTCAAGTTTGTTGTGTAGAATAAGCTAATTTATACTTGTTCAAAGTTTTTAATTTGATCTTCACTTTTTGGGAATTCTATTTACTTAATTATAAGGGATTTGCAGGTTTAAAGATATGTCCTCTTAAAGATTTCCTCTTTTATGTCCTCTAAAAGATATCCCCTCATAGATTGTAGCCCCCTACAATTGTGAAGAAAATGGTATTGACCATCGAAATAACACCACGAATATATATATATATATATATATATATATATATATATATATATATATATATATATATATATATATATATATATATATATATATATATATATATATTATTCCGTATATGAAAGGGGCTGTCCCCTTCTCAACGCCTCGCTCTTTACGCTAAAGTTTGACTTTCTCACAACTCTATTTTTTGTTAAACAATAAGAAACTTTAGCGTAAAGAGCGAGGTGTTGAGGAGGGGACAGCTCTTTCATATACGGAATAATTTCTGTTCGTTTTAAGTTTTAATGTCGCTCCTTACTTTCAGTTTAAAAAACTTTTTTTTATTTAAAGGCTGCAAAAGCGAGGGGTTTGGGGGCGGCAGCCCCCCAACTGTACCTCCTAATCCCTGTTCGTTTTAAGGTTCGAACTTGTGACTCAGCCTCTTTAACTTTAACGGAGTTTTTTTTAAATATATATATATATATATATATATATATATATATATATATATATATATATATATATATATATATATATATATATATATATATATATATATATATATATATATATGTAATATTTATAGAGAAAAAAAAAAGAAAGAAAGAAAAGAAGTTACAGAAAGCCAATTAGTAGACCCATGACATAAGCTGGTCATATGGTCAACACTGTGTGACGTTTACTGTCAATGGCTACAAGGGAGAAGGGGGCGATTGCTTCCAACTTTCATGCACATATGTTTGTCCTATTCAAGTAAACTACGATCCCTTTTTAGAAAACTTGATTTTCTGTTTGCCCCTGCCCCTTCATCCATTCAAACATTGTGTGAGATTTAAGTTTTTGACCTCCATTTAGACAATAGTGGATCTAAAATTGACTTGTTTTATTTATAATCAACTATATCATAAAACAGTTTTTTTTCAGAAAATTGATATCAATAGTCAATAATGGCTGATATTCTGCTATTTCAGTTGTTTTTTTTTCTGTTTTTTTTTCTTTTTTTTATATTTTTCTAGATCATGTCACGCTAGATAAACTGGAGCGATGCCTGACAGACTACAAAGGTTATATATGGCAGAAACCTCCCCTTTATTCATCTTTGAAAGTATGTGGTAAAAGAGCTTCTGATCTCGCCAGGTTAGTAAAAAGAAAGTAAATCCATTCTCGATCGTATGTGATGTAGAAAAGATGGATTATTTGGATTTGAATTTCTTGGAAAAAAGAACAAACAAATATACATGGATAAATTTAATAGATAAATATTTAAGAAAATTCCTGTAAATTGGAAAGAAAGAACTCAATTCCATCATTAAATTAATTACTCAATTAGTTGGATAGTCCAACTAGAAATAAATGACAAGTTTACTCACCCTTATATATCGAATCTTCTTTTGTATTTGGGGTTACGGGATTTACTGACTCTGTCGAATCTTTGCTTGGTAGGAGTTCGTCGAAGTGCTGGTTTGTCAGTGGTTTTCAATCTAATTCCAAAGATGAAAAATAATTATTAGAAGAACATGGATTAGCGATTGTTTTCAAATGTTGGTCACAGAATCTGTCGAAATTGTGCCTAAAGGTTTTGGTGACATTTCATTAAAATATTTGATTGTGGAAGTTCGATTTCCAGGAAGGCCAACTTTTCTTTTGACAAATCCCCGAAAATTCGGGGATAGTTAAAGTATTGATTACGCTGCAATTTTTTCTTACTCAATACTTCTTCCCAGATAAAAAATTTAATGTAACTTCTTTGGGCTGTATATCACTCTGTACCAGATGGCAGATACTACTGCAACTGTGATTGTTTTCGGTAAATTGCAAAATACGCTTATAGCATTATTAGTGTTTGAGGGGGGTTGTGGTCCAACTCTAATTTCAGATCATTTCTTTTCGTTATAAATTTGGCTTATGTGACTAATTTTTCCTAATCTAGGTTATGATGTCTCTTCTTGCTCAATACTTTTTTAAAAACTTTTCTGTTCGTTTTTAATTGATATTAAATAAAAAAAAACAAGTTTTTTAAACTGAAAGTAAGGAGCGACATTAAAACTTAAAACGAACAGAAATTATTCCGTATATGAAAGGGCTGTCCCCTCCTCAACGCCTCGCTCTTTACGCTAAAGTTTTTTATTGTTTTAAAAAATAAAGTTGTGAGACAGAGTCAAACTTTAGCGTAAAGTGTGAGGTGTTGAGGAGGGACAGCCTCTTTCATATACGGAATAATTTCTGTTCGTTTTAAGTTCTAATGTCACTCCTTACTGTCAGTTAAAAAAACTTGTTTTTTTTATTTAATTTCTGATCGTTGTTTAGTTAATGCAGCTTTTATTTGCATAAAAATTTTACTTTTCTTTTGCTAAATGGATGTCTTTACAAATTAACTTACGTAACTAACTTCTATATTCGTATATTTTTCTTCTGGCAAAAAATACAAAGTTGCAGATTTTTGAAGATATGAGCTTGAAACCTATGTAATAGGGTTTTCTGATACGCTGAATCTGACGGTGTGATTTTCATTAAAATTCTTTCACTTGTAGGGGATGTTTCCCCCCTCTTTAAAAATCGAGTAAATTTTCTCAGGCTCGTAGCCTTTGCTGAGTAATACTAAACTTAATAAAATTTATATATTTAGAATCAGCATTATTAACACATTCTTTTGATACATTTATTGACATCAAAATTCCGTTTTTAAAAGTTTCGATTACTATTGAGCCGTATTGGTTGTTTTTTCACTTTATTTTTTTTTTGCTTATATGTTATTACGTATAAGAGGGGGTTCTCCCCGTAGTCAATAAGACGCTTTTCGCGTTAAAAGTTAAAACTATTTATTATTCAAAAAAATTATAAACAAACAGGCCGTTTAATTATAATATATAGCTCTTTTTAAAGCACTAAAAAAACTGTAGCGTAAAGAGCGAGGTATTAAATTGGGGGAGAACCCCCTCACATACGTTATAATTTCTGTTCGTTTTAAGTTCTAATATTCCTTCTTACATTTCAGTGGAAAAAACTTGTTTTTTTTTATTTAATTTCTGATCGTTTTTTAAATAATGCTTGGAAATCCGGCGCCCCTTCATAGAAATGTCCCTCACCCCAAAGAAACATCCTCTACAGACATATTCTCAAGAGTAACCCCCTCCTCTAGCCCCCCTCCAGAAAAAATTCTTCCTGAAAATAGTTGTATACTTCCCAATAACCAATAAATAATTCTGGCAAGTCCGGTGCCCCCTTCATGGCAATTTCCCTTCCCCCCTGAAAACTTCCTTCACGAAAAGATTCTCCAACATAACCCCTTACCCACCCTTCCCTCCCACTACCTGAAATAACCCTCCTGAAAACTTCTATATACTTCCGAATAACAAATACAATATGTTAATATTGGGCAAAGCCCATAAATTTTAGCCCTCCCTCAGGATACTTTGGGGGATTAATTCATCCTAAAAGACATAGTTATCATATTTTCGACCATGTTGAACAAAATGGCTATCTCAAAATTTTGATTGGGTGACTTTGAGGAAAAAATAAGCGTTGGAGGGGGCCTAGTTGCCCTCCATTTTTTTTGGTCACTTGAAAAGGGAACTAGAACTTTTAATTTCCGTTCCAATGAGCCCTCCCACGATATTCTAGGACCACTGGGTCGATACGATTCTTCTGGCAAAAAATGTAAAATTCCACATTTTTGTAGATAGGAGCTTGAAACCTCTACAGTAGGGTTCTCTGATACGCTGAATATGATGGTGTGATTTTCATTAAGGTTCTATAACGTTTAGAGTGTCTTTCCCCCTTTTTTTGAAAATCAGCCAAATTTTCTTATGTGCTTAACTTTTGATGAGTTGCACTAAACTTGATGAAAGTTATATATTTGAAATCAGCATTGAAATCTGATTCTTTTGATATATCTATTGGTATCAAAAACCCGTTTTCTAGAGTTTCGGTTACCATTGAGCCGGGTCGCTCCTTACTTACAGTTCGTTACCACGAACTGTTTGATATTTTTAACGGAGATTAGTCGTTGAGGCATGTTTCAACGACTAATCTCCGAATAATGTTTTTTTCCGAATTTTTAACGACTAATGTTTTCGAACTTTTGCTTAAAAATTACAATACTTGATTGAAATTTGTTTTTCCGTAGATTGCAATTTGCCTTTTTCATGGATTGGAAAAATGAAAAATTGAGTACAAAATTGAAATTGTCATATCAGAACTTGCCGCCTTTATGTACCGACTGACGACCAAGGGTCAAAGTTGAAATTTTCTGTTGATAACAAATGAAGACCTAGCTCGTTTTCATATCAAGTCAGGATTGAGCTCGTTCTGCACTTAGGGGGTCGTCTGTTATGCTGCAAAATTCCACAGTTTGGACTTAGTTCGGTTTCAAATCCTACAGTTTGAACTTTTCTAGTTTTGGCACCAAGTCAAGACATGCCAACCTTTTCATCTAAAATGTATATTTGAGCAATTTCGTATTTTCGTAATTTAGGGTCCTTTCCCCTGGTGTTGTCTCCAGGAGGTACAATTTTTGAAATTTTCAGTCGTTCTGAGTGAAGTGGCTTTCCCATAATTTCAGTCTGAAAAATAGTAAAAAATGTAAAATAATAGTAAGCTTTATTTACATTATATTCAAAGTCTCGACTATACATGATGCATTAGTAGAGGGCACTGAAGAAACTTTCCTATCTTGCTATTATATTTTCCATTTAATGCAGTTACAGCTTTCTTAAGGTTTGCTCTTCCAAATTTCTGGCTTTCAGGATCGAAATTCGGGATAGCCAAATTTTGATTATTTTGAGCTAATCTTGAATTTTGGGCCCTTGGAGGGAGGAGTTGAAGCAGTTATCTATCAAACTTGGCGAGGCATGAACGAGTTTCTCTGTTATCTGACCTTTTAAAAAAAAATATTCCAAGGATGGGGAAGTAACATACAGAATGTGATAAGATAATGACTGCAATAACAAAAATTATCTTGCACGGGCCAAATTTAAGTTTGCTTTTAGGCTTGGACATAATGTTGACATAGAACCAAGAGAAGTATTCACTGATTCGGTTGAATGTACTTCTTTCACAGCTCCTAAATTTGAAATTTGTGTTCAATGTGGCGGAGGATTTTATGTTCGAAGCCTTATTCGTGATATTGGGAGAGGTTAGTTTTTTTTTTTTTTTTTTTTTTTTTTTTTTTGCTACGTACTTCCTTCCTCTTTTTCTCTTTTCCTCTTTCTCTGCTTTTCTTTTCAGCAATGTAAACAGCCGAACTTCAAGCTATTTGACGGTATCGAAATCAAACTTCAAAGTACCAAGGGCGTCAAAATAAAACATCTTTTCCCTCTCGACCTATCTTAGGCTATTTACTCGTGAAAACCACGATTTTCTTATATTTTCTTTTAGCTGTTGCAAAATTATGAGTCTCAAAGAAGCACCACATTTTTGCTAGTGTTACCACGTTGAACCTTGAAAATAAATAAGTGTAACGAAATAGTTGAATTTGGCATTGCTTTTTGCCCGTGAAAATTCAAACATTAACAATATGTTTATCCCCAAAGAAAACGACACCTTCAAAGGAAAGGGACACCATCTTAAGTTGCTTGGTGCCGTGTCTGGTGTTTATACCAGTCTGTTTATGTCTGGTATTTAAATTTATATATATATTTTTTTCGGTGCCCGGTATTAACAAGCAGCATAACTGCATACGGAGGCCTTTTTCATTAAAAACTGAATTCCCGACTTTCATGATCTTTAAAAATATATATGGTTGCATTGTTTTCTACCAATCCAAAGAATATAATTTCAGTTTCACTGTCCTTGGTACTTTAGCAATGTTGTTTTTTCTTTTACGATGTGCCTTTCCTATTGTAGACTGTACGAATATTATATTTTCTTACTTTTTAGTTTTATAATTATTCAAATTAATGGTTACTTTGGACTATATCTTTTCAAATTTAAACCTGTAATCAATTTGATACCAATTTCCGGAAAATTTCCCCAATAGAAAAAATAAGGATTGAGGAAATACCAGCCAATTTTGTTCGTACCCCTCCCTCCCACCATAAGCGAAAATAAGTTAGCTAAGCTTTTCGAACTTCTGTTCATTGACCATCTGTACACGAAATGCTATGTTCCACCTTACCAATTTGGATTCCAGCCACGTCTCGGTTTTGCCCACGCTTTGTCGGTTGTTGCGAACGCCTTGATCGATGCTGATGCATCAGGTAAAACTCTCGTGTTAGCTGGGTACGATGTTCGTAAAGCGTTCGATTCTCTCATTCACGCCGCTATGCTACTCCATTCAGCAAAACGTGGAGTGACTTCATATATCAGAGCCTTCGAGACATGTATTTTCGTCTTAAAGTTCGCCTAATACTTCACCCATTATCTAAAGCTGACGGCTCTTAAGTCTACGCACCAACCCCTGATATTTTTGTCAACGTCGAAAAAGGTACCCGTTAAGGTGCTGTTTCTTCCCCTTCACTCTTTAATAATGGAGTTCTTGATGCACAGTCAGCTGTTCCCACATCTTTCATCTTTGCCGGTCTTGATTTATCTCTCGTATGTTTTGCAGACAGCATTCTGAATTTGAGCTGCACTATCCAGTGCATTAGCGAGATTTTGCAATGCTACAATCTGAGTTTACAAAACTAGGTCTTCAGTTCAATGCTGGAAAGTCCGAAGTTGTATTCTTCAACTGAAAGCAAGTGTCGCCTGGGGATATTCCTCTCGGAAATAGTAGGATTAAGCCAGTAATCATATCACCTACTTCGGTCTTCCCATTGGTTCGTCAATAATGCATACGCGACAATTATCAATTGCTCACATTGAACGTAAAGTCGGGTTATCATATGCTTCTTTTGTAACGAATAAGTTACGCTTCAACCGCCGTCTTCTTTCGAAACTTTTCAACTCTGTCACTCTACCACATTATCTGTATATATCGCCGTTTTGGAAAATGCTCACAAAATTTGACAAGTTAAAAATTCGTTCAGTTTTCTTCCGGTTCGCAAAATATCTTTTACGTTTTCCCCCTCGGACCTGCAACTCTTATCTAGTTAAAAAATTCAGCATTGCTTACCCCATTATAACTGTGGAAAAGCAAATTCGTGTTTAAAATTTCCGTTTGATGAAGTTGAACCATCCTTGGTCGTCGATACTGGCCCAGTAGGTAAGATGTATTTGTTGTGTTTTTTTAGCCTTTGTTGTCGCGCTGAGTGTGTATTTCTTCTTTTTTTCGTTTATTGCTCCGTCTTTTCCTTTTTTTGTATGACGGGCTTTTCAATAAAAAAAAAATGTTTGACGGACCCAAGACCTGCCGTTGTATGGCTGATTGAAAATCCTTTTATAGCTGTATCTACTTCCTATCAAAACGAATGAAAAAACGAGGGTACAGGCCCTGAGGCATTATTTTCAGCCCTTCAACCATTCAGATTGAAAATCTTTGAAATAAGCGAGGAAGGTGCTTAGGGGGAATCGGAGCAAAGGGCTTAATATTAGTCCCTTAAGCCATAAAGATTCAAAGTATTAGAAGACACATTGCTCTTTACTTAGTGATGAAGAATAGTTGATGCTTATCTGGTGGATTTTGGTAATAACAATAGCATTGAGGTCTCTTTGACCTGAATAATTTACCACTTACGCGCAATATTCATTATGCCTGGTCTCGATCTCGGCCAAAATATGAACTGCAAAACTCGGCTATCTTGGGTCGTCAGTTTAATAATGAGCAATAACGGAATGGGGGATTCATGGAATCTTTTGCACCCTCCCCACCGGAAAAGTTTTTAAGGTTGTCCTTTTACCTTTAAGTGTATTATATAATCTATTTTAGCCAGCACCTCAGAGAATAATATAATAAAAGTGGATGTAAGATAATCATCTATTTAAATATTTTTCTAACGTCAGACCTTCCACTCAATATAGCTTCAAATCTGTGTCTACTTTAATAGTTGGACTATCATCAACTTTTCCTTGAAGACAACTCGATTTGAATGAAAGGCCTTCTGTTAAAACTTCTTATAGAAGCGGCATGCAATGCAAACAATTATTTTTTCTTTTTTTTGTATTAAGGGGTGATACAATTTTTTTCATTATATCCGGTAATTCACCTAGTAAACAGGTTTTTACCCCAGAAAGAACCTTTAGCGGCTTGTTTCTATCTTTTTAATTGCTGCCAACGGTTAATACCAACAATATTTGCTGATGCACAAAACAAAAGTAGTGATTACAAAAAAAATTGTAACTAGAGACAGATCCTATTATTTCTACATGCCTTACCTCTGGAATCTAAAGGAATAAATTCCAGATGCTGCTGGAGACAACCGAAAATATGCACGTGACATTATTAACAGGGTAGTTCTTAACTTATATTATAGATCTCGGCGCATGTGCACATACCAGTGAATTATTAAGGACCTCCCAAGGACCATTTACGCTATCAGACTGTTTACAAGAGCATGAGTGGACAGTAGGGAATGTCAACGACAGTATACAACGTCATGCTTGGAAGGTTAAAAAGTATCTTGACTCTGTGTTTAGCATATATAGAAAGAAAAGAGATGAGTGGTAGGATATATATATTTTACTGAGAGTGTCCAAAATCTGGCTAATATCGACATTCACTAGTGAATGTTCGAAATTCCTTTTTCTCTTCTTTGATTCAGTTAGCTTTGCGAATCTTCTTTTTCAGTCTTATATAAGCTTTGATATTAAAAGTTAAAGATAGGTTGGATTAGGTTATGTTAAATTAGGTTATAAATCTCAGAAATGGGTTAAAAACCTGACCTAATCTGTCACGATCAAATCTTGCATAAAAATGAGAAAGTTAACTGGCAACGCTGACTAAGTCCAAGGAGAAAAAAGATATTTTGGATATTCACTGGTGAACATTGACATTCACCAATTTCGGATATATATATATATATATATATATATATATATATATATATATATATATATATATATATATATATATATATATATATATATATATATATCTTCCTCCCTTTTTTTGCCTGTCGAAATTCTTGCGAAATTAATATTTGAATATAATTTTTTTTTTGTCATGCTGTCTTTATTGCTATGCAGCCATGCTCCGTAGCACTGTAGATAGATATAAATTTGCTAGAGTTAAATATCGGTTTTGATAAAGTTAAATTTATCTACAGTGCTCTGTAGTGACTATTCAATTTTCACTTCTTATTAAATTTATATTTTTGTGGGTTGAGGAGCTCTTTAATTATAGTGGTCAGACTGTCTGTGTTAAAATCCTATAAATCACGGCAATTCTTCTCTGTAACCAAAATTTGACGGCAGTGTGTACAAAGATAAAAAGGAAAGATGACATTTAATGGGATGATAGAGTGAAGTCAAAATTCTCAAAAAAAAAATGTTATACAGTCTGCTAATTTAGTGCTTTCAGCACTAAATTTGCGTAATAGCAAAGATTCTATAGACGTGGAGAAAAGAGAAAGTTAAAGTACTGGCCAATAATATTGTTTTACATACATAGTGATTCAATACAAAATAAGCATTCTATATTATCTTTAATACAAATTTGCAATTTAATCACCTATCTGGTGTAATGTTGTCGTACATAAGTCCAAAATTTGGTCTTCAGGTTCGAGCACTTTCAAATACAAAATAAAGACACTCTTAATAAAGTAAACTTTGTTTTTGGATTATCCATTACTTGATAAAAATTATATCAGCGACATCATTTAAAATTTGTGTTTTTCTGATAGTAAAATCAATTAATTTGCGTAACATCTTCACATGACTATATTGACCAAAAAGCTATTTTACAATGCTATACAAAAAACCGAATATAAAAACGGTCAATTAAATTCAACATTCTCAAAAGTGTTTTATAACATTCTTTATTCCTACAAATAAATGTTATTTTCCAATTAAAAATATTTCAGTCAATTATGTAAAACTATCAATACTGTTGGAAAACTTTGCTCCGAAACACGTTAGCCTGGGCATATTAGTTATCCAATTGTTTTTTGTAACGTAGATTGTAGAAAACCATTAGTTGCCTTTGCCAGTTTTGTATATTCTAGAGCTTTTTCTAACTTTTGCGTCATTGGTACGACTCTTGTTTTAATAAATAATTTGTGATTTTTAGTTTTGCAGTTTCTATATGATCTTTTGAAAGCGGTTTTCAGTAATAGCAATTTATCTACATGGAAATGTTCTGGAAATGGTTTTGGTAATCATTTTTTCTTTTTTGAAGCAGTTTCTATTGATTTTATTTTTTTTTTTTGACATAAAATAGAATCCGAAAATCGTATGCACAAATTTTAAGCACCTAGATAATGTATGACTTAAAGAAAACGCTGCCGTTGCCAAAAAAGTCTATCTCAGTGTAATCCCTGCCCCTTCATGGTTGCGGCATCTGACGCAATCCAATGAAGAGTGAACACTAGTTCACAGTAACCGAAAATTTGAAAACAAGTTTTGAAAAATGTCGAGTGAGGAAGAATTGCCATTTGAAGCTGATTCAGAAATTGTGACCATTATTTCGATCAACATTAATGGCGATAGTTTATTGCGGAAACAACTTTATGGGAATTTTGAAAAATAGCTTGAAGCCTCACGAAAATGGTGTCAGATCGAAATGAAGACAGTGTCAGTGGAATCACCGTTGCCAAAAACCGTATATCCAAGGCGTTTGGCAAAAAGGGCCTTAGTCCACTTTTTTCCAAATATGTTAAGCATATGGTTCGAAAGAGCTCGAAGAGATATATCGATTGGTCTATTCAAAATGGGCTTACCTTAAATTCTGACTGAGTTACAAATTGTTCCAAAAAGGCGTAAGTCCCGTATCTTCTAAGTAACGAAAAATTGCAGTAATTTGGACATTTCCAGCGAATTCCGATCGAAAAGTCAATGAATGAAAGTTAACTGGTCAACCAGTCTTTAAACTTCAAGTTTCTTATTCCGATTTAATATCGGAATAGTCTTTAAACTTCAAATTCCGATTTAATATCGGAAGGGTAACTACCTCCCGCAAAGTTATGATATTGGTAGACTCCAGGATGAGAATTTGAGAGAAACTTTCCAGGAACAGTTGAATACTACACTTAAGAGCCTAAATTTTTATAATGTGGGAGGAGGTTGGAATCATTTTGGAAAAATAACTTGAGAAGTTGCTGAAGGTGTATTAGGGAAGAAAGATAGACATACAGCTAAGAATATTAGTAAAAAAGCTTTATGTTTAATAGAAAGGAGAAAGGACTTGTACAAGAATTATCTGAGTGATAGATCGTATGAAAACAAAATAAATGTATAGAAAGTGGATAAAGCATTAGAAAGTGAACTAAGGAAACGTAAAGGATAGACCATGTATCAAAGGGCCAAGGATTTAGAAGAAATGTTAACATAACAAAATTGTAAAATCTTATATAGGCACGTTAACAGAGTGAGAGGAATCGGTTAATGCAGACCTGGCTCAGATATAGTTAAGGCCGGGGCGTCTATTAGCGATAAGGAAAGAATTAAAGAGAGATGGGCCGAACATTTTGAGAATTTGCTTAACCGAGAGAGAGTTGCAGGAAAAAATATAGAGGAAAATGAAAAAGTTTGTGATACCTTGGATGTGAAGGAAGATTTGTTTTGTGAGGAGGAATTAGCAACAGTACTAAAAGGATTAAAGAATAATAAGGCTCCAGGTGCTGATAGGGTGGTAAATGAGTTTCTTAAATATGGCGGCTCTGAGGTTAGAAATAAGTTACTGAAGATTATCAATATGATTTTTGAAAAAGGGGAAGTACCTAACGATTTTAGGAAAAGCTTAATTAAACCATTTTACAAGAAAGGTGATACAAGTGATTGTGTTAATTATCGAGGCATTACTCTGGTCTCTGTAGATAGTAAATTACTTAATAATATGTTACATTTTTGACTAAGAGATGCCGCAGAAGAATTTTTAAGAGAAGAGTAGTGCGGTTTTATAAAAGGTAGAGGATTTGTCGACCAAATTTTCAGTCTTAGGCTAATAATTGAGAAGTGCCTAAGTTTTCAAACACCTTTGGTCCTCAGTTTTATAGATTATGAGCAAGCGTTCGATTCTGTTGATAGAAGAGCTTTAATAAAGGTTTTATCTTTGTATGGTATACCAGACAAATACATTAAAGTGATTAGCGCTATGTGCAAGAACAAAACTGCTGCGGTTAAGGTAGGAAATGAGGTTAGCATCTGATTTTGTATTAAATCAGGAGTTAAGCAGGGTTGTGTTCTATCCCCCTTTGTATGGATTATTTTGATGGACTTTGTTTTAAGGAGCACAGGAAAGGCAATGGGAGACCACGGAATCAAATGGGGAGGAAAAAGTCTCCTGGACTTGGATTATGCTGATGATTTAAGCATCCTAGATGAAAGTGTGAGCAAAATAAATGAAGTTTTAGAGGTTTGGCGAGTTCAGGATGCTAGAATTGGTTTGAAAATTAATGTTAGGAAGACTAAGTCACTAAGGCTAAGAATAAGTGAAGATGAAAAGGCGATGTTGGGTAATGAAAGGATTGATCAGGTGGGCAGCTTCACTTACCTTGGTAGTATTATTGGTAAAGATGGTGGGAGCAGTGAAGATGTTAAATATAGAATAGGCAAGGCTCAGGGTGTTTTTTCACAGTTAAGAAAAGTCTGGAAGAATAGGAAGATAAGTCTGCAAACCAAGATTAGAATATTAGAAGCTACAGTGATGACAGTGGTCAAATATGGCTCTGAAGCATGGACGCTCCGAAAAGCGGATGAAGATTTGCTAGATGTTTTCCAGAGAAATTGCTTATGTATTGTTCTGGGTAGCTGGCTGACTGACCGTATTTCAAACAATAGGCTTTACGAAAAATGTGGTTCAACATTGCTCTCTAGGGCTATAAAGAAAGAAAGGCTGAGGTGGCTAGGGCATGTTGTGCGGATGAAGGATGACAGATTGCCGAAGATTGTTCTTTTTGGTCAACCGTCTAGGGATAAACGGAAAGCAGGACGTCCCCGTCTGGGGTAGGAGGACGTCATAAAGAAAGATTTAAAGGAAATGGGAACTTCGGGGGCGGGTGTAAAAAGGGAGGCTTTGAATAGATTCGGGTGGAGGAGGAGCGTGCGTAGCTGTGTTGGCCTCAGGCAACTTGGTGCTGCGGTGAGTTGTTAGTAGTAGTAGTAGTAGTTTCTTAAATTCTGATTTTTGAGAAAGATTTTTTCATTTTTATTTTGTTCTCCTGTAAAATTAGGAAAAGTGGACTTAAACTATTTTTGCAAAACGCCACAGATATAGGAAAAATATAGTTTCCCATTTTAAGCAACAAGGCAAGTCACTTTTTCAGATGGGAAGCAGTGATGTATCTCTCTTTTTTTCTTCGCCGCTAATGACGCACTGAAACATAAAGTATTGTTTAAGGGTTCATTTGAAACCTAATTTTTATATCTGCCTGCTTTTTGTAAGTAACTAAAGATAATATTAAAATAAAAAGCAAATTTGGGACAAAATCTGCATCTTCATAAGATTTTTCATAAAATTGCACTCAGTCAATTATAATTGTACATCAGCAATTAAGAAGGTGGGGCTGTGGGTCAGTGTGAAGGAAGGGTAGAAATAGTTATCTAATCCCTCTTGATTCCCGGGAATATCTTCGGTGTACGTCTTTATTATTGGTCCTGGGTGTGATAGTGCCCCTTCCGTTGTGACAATCTTTTAACGTGTTGTATAAAAGATTACAATCAAAGGCCTACTGGCACAGAGGTGGGAACGGGGCGTCATGAGCCTCATCGGGAAATCCCCCAGTGCCATCCCCTAAAATCCATAATGCCTTTTTGTTTCTCATGGGGAGAGGCCCCCCATACTGTTTTCCACGGAAAAAATTCCTGTAAAACAGGTTTGTTCGTAGAACTCGCCTTTAAAACCGTGGAAATGATGACCCTGTAAATGATGTTGGTATTCCAATACTTATCCTACTTATTAGTGGTGTAACCGCCATGGGTGCCACCGGGTGGGGACTCTAAAAGTGCCGCCCCTAATGCTGCCCCTAACCACCCCATTAGGGCATAACCGTAAACCCCTAGTTACGCCACTGCTCCTAATTACTATTCAAGAGGCGTGTTTTCTTCTCAGAGATGACAGTCACTGTAGTGTAGAAGCATTGTTTTACGAATGTTAAACTTGAATGTAAAAAAAAAGAATGACCGAAGGAGAGAGTAGTAGCCCGCCTTCAAATTTCAGAGAGCCTTGGGTTAAACAGTTTCTAGTTACAAACTATAAGTAAAGAGCAATCCTTGTCAATAGAAACCGAACTCCAAAAAGGTTTGATTACAACATATTTTGAGATAGCCATTTTGTTCATCATAGTTGAAATGCCCAATAACTGTGCCTTTGAATATAACATGACCCCCCCCCCAGCCCCAGGGGAAAGTTCTTTAAATTATAAAATGTGCCCTTTGTTTTCGCATAGTATTTGTTATTGGGCAAGATGCATACATTTTAGGGTGGGGGGGGACGATTTTTTTGCTGGGGTTTTTCCCACGGGGGAATTTTCCATGGGGAGGGATGTTTCCAGGGGGGTGAACTTGTCAGGGGAAATTATACACTGGGGGAATTTGCAAGAATTCCTATTCAAGATTATTTTTTATATATCTTGCTTTCACTTTTCCGTCTCAGTTTTACGCGTGGAGTTGTTAAGGGTAATTGTCCAGGATAAATTTTTACTGTGATTGAATTGTCTTGAGGATATTTCCCGGGAGGTGGGGCCAGATTTCCTGGGATTGTTTAAAAAACGAGCAGAAATTAAATTAAAAATAACAAGTTTTTTTCAACTGAAAGTAAGGAACAACATTAAAACTTAAAAGGAACAGAAATTATTACGTAAATGAATGAGGTTGCCTCCTCCTCAACACCTCCCTCTGTACGCTAAAGTTTGAAGAGAGTATTAGCCCTCCTTGAAACTTAAGAGAGCCTTGGGTTAAACAGTTCCTAGTTACAAACTATAAGTAAAGAGCAACCCTTGTCAATAGAAACCGAACTCCAAAAAGGTTTGATTACAACATATTTTGAGATAGTCATTTTGTTCATCATAGTTGAAAGGCCCAATAACTGTGTCTTTAAATATAAAATGACCCCCCCCACAGCCCCGGGGGAATAACTTTAAGTTATAAAATTTGCCCATTGTTTACGCATAGTATTTGTTATTGAGAAGCATGCATACATGTTAGTGTGGGGGGACGAATTTCCTGCTGGGGTGTTTTTCCACGGGGGAATTTTCCATGGGTAGGGATGTTTCTAGGGGGGTGAACTTGTCAGGGGAAATTATACACTAGGGGAATTTGCAAGAATTCCTATACAAAATTCTTTTTTATGTCTTGCTTTCTCTTTTCCGTCTCAGTTTTACGCGTGGAGTTGTTAAGGGTTATTGTCCAGGATAAATTTTTACTGTGATTGAATTGTCTTGAGGATATTTCCGGGGAGGTGGGGCCAGATTTTCTGGGATTGTTTAAAAAACGACCAGAAATTAAATTTTTAAAAATATTTTTTTTCAACTGTAAGTAAGGAGCAACATTAAAACTTGAAACGAACAGAAATTAGTACGTACATGAAGGAGGTTGCCTGCTCCTCGACACTTTCTCTGTACGCTAAAGTTTGAATTTTGTCCCAGTTCTTTTAGAACAACTCCTTAAACCCAAGGATCGTTTAATTAGAACAATAAGAAGCTTTTTTAAAAGTACTAAAAAACTTTAGCGTAAAGAGTGAGGTGTTAAGGAGGAGGCAACCCCCTTCTTATACGTAATAGTTTCTTTTCGTTTCTAATTTTTAATGTTGCTCCTTACTTTCAGTTAAATTTTTTTTTATTATTATTTAATTTGTACACTAAATCGTAGACAGCGCAATATTGCTGCCTGAGTAAAGAGCACTGTGGGTACAGTGTATCATTATTTTTTTTCTTTTCACCAGGGCACTTCGTATGTAAGGAGTTGTTATAAAAACTTTGGAAGGAGCTCATTGGACTTGAAATGAAAGGTTCTAGTGCCCTTTTTAAGAGTCAGAAGTGATTGGAGGGCAACTAACCCCCATCCCACAACCGTCAGTTCTCCAAACACATCCAAACAAAATTTTGAGATCACCATTCTGTTCAGCATTCTTGAAAGGTCCAGTAACTATGTCTCTTGGGATGTCACCCCCCTCCCCCACAGCCCTCGGGACAAGGGCTGCAAGTTATGGAATTCGTCCATTGTTTACATATAGTATTTCTTACTGAGAAAATTGTGCATGTTCGATATTTAGTGTCCAAAAAGACGAAGGGCATTCAGGTGAAACTTTCAGAGAATATTGAGGTGAGTGCTGAATTAAATCAAAACACGTTATTAGCATACAGGTTGTCAAAAGGGCGTGACTAAGGAATGACTGAGTCTATTAATTGGAAGTTCCAGGAGATATTAAACGCTACTGCTACTACTGCTACTACTATTACCACTACAACTGCTGCTTCTGTGACGAGTACTACCCTAGCTAAGGGTATTGAAGTGAAAATTTGAGGAAATGATGAGGGGGAAGTTTAATTAAATTAAAACATGCTACGTGACACAGGTTTTGACACAGATTGTCAAACGGACGTATCAGCAATATCGTTGGAACGGCTTACCGTATCAAGCTGAAACTTCCAGGCCATTATGAGGGGGAAGGGGGGTTGTTCAACTGGCTAAAAGACAACGTGTGCATACTACTACTGTTATAGTTTAAATAATGTTGGTACTACTGTTACTACTCCTACTAATACACCACTACCACTGCTACTACTGCTCCTATTGCTACCACTGCTACTATGATACTAGTGCTGTTAAGACTAAGTGTATGAAGATTTGAGTGAATATAGAGAAGAGATTTGAGCTAAATCGAAACACACTATGTGTGTGTAGATTGTTGAAAGGGCGTATCTCAGGAATTGATTGCTGTATTAAGTTGGAACTTCCAGGGAATGCATGAAGGGGAAGATCAATTGACAGAAAGGCAATATGTGCCTGCTACTACTAATACTACTACCACCATTACTACTACGGCTACAGCTGCTTCAACTACTGCTCCTATTGCAACTACTACTAACGCTAAGGGTAGATGAAAATTTCAGGAAAAGTTGAGGGAGAAGTTCAACTAAAACGCCCTATTGATATGCAGGTTATCAAAAGGGCTTATCGGCAATATCATGGTAATGGTTAATTGTACTAAGTTGAAGCTAATACCGCTGCTAGTCTTACAATTAGTACTACCAGTACTCCTACTACTACTACCGTGATTACTATTATAACCGTGGCTAACTGTATGAAGGTGAAATTTTCAGGAATATTGAGGGGGAAGGTGAACTGAATCACAGCATACCGTCTGCATGCAGGTTGTCAAAAGGGCGTATCACCAATATCTTAGGAACGACCTGGTGCATGAAGTAGAAACTTACATGACTTATAGTGGGGGGTGTTGGACTAACCAAGAGGCAATATTTGCATCCTACTACTACTTGCTACTAATGCTACTACTGCAACTACTATCACTAGTGGTACTGCAGCTAAAGGTATTAAGGTGAAAATTTTGGGGAATGTTGAAATAAATCAAAACCCACTATGCGCATGCAGATTGTTAAGAGGACGCATCAGCAATGCCTCTAGAACGGTTTATGGTGTTAGGTTGAAACTTTCAGTGTGTGTTGACGGGCATGTTGAAAAAAAACCAAAGGTGCTATGCGTGTACAACTACTAATGCCACTGATACTACTACAACTATGGCTACTTCTGAAGCTAAGGATATTGGTGAAGCTTTCAAGGAATGCTTTGGTGGATATTCAGCTAAGTAAAAACGAACTATTAGCATGTAGACTGTCAAAAGGGTGTAACAGCAATATCTCAGGAACGGCTTACATTATTAAGTTGGAACTTCCAGGGTATGCTGTGGTGGATTTTGCACTAACCAAAAGGCACTATTTGTATACTACTAATTCTGTAACTACGATTGATAAAACAAAATTTAACAATGCTATGTGTGTTCAGAGTTTCAAAAGGATGTATGTTATTAAAAACTTTTGAATTTTTTTTTCCAAAATATAAACAGTAAGCCAACCTATGGATTCTTGTAGAACAAAACCGAAAAGATTTAGAACATTCTTTTTTTTTTAAAACTTAAAAAACTTTCCACGAAATAAGTTTCTCAAAGAAAAGTAAAGAGCTACATTAAACCAAAGATGAGCCGAAATAACGTCAAATAATTTTCCAAACGTGAAACTGCCAAAAATTAACCGCCTAATAATAGCCTAAATGGAACATAAAACGATTAGAGATTACAATAAATAACCAAATCTAGCTCAAAACGAGCAGAAACTAAGATGAGTGGGTTTGACGCCCCATTCTTCTGAAGGCCAGGACATAATTTGAGCTTCATTGATTACATATTTGCACTAAATTAGTGATGTAATGCCAAAAATGTATAATAGACCATTATAATGATTTCCGAGCAATGTCAGACAGTCTCGGTTTGTTAGATATAAAAATTAAGTAACATTTCTTGTTGGCGAGGAAAACGGTGAGTAATAGGAGTTAATTTGCATTTTCGGGCTGGACTCAGTGTTTCCACTTCTCTCGATTTTTCGGGAGATCTACCGAAATTCTAATCCATCTCTCGGCAAAAAAGAAGATACCGAATCTTCCGAAAATCTCCAGAAAACTTATTTCCCAGAACATTTTACTTTGTGGTCATTCCTTGTTTTTTCACCTAGCCGTTGTCTGTGGTCTTTTAGAGATTTTCCTAACGTCCTCAGACAGTTGAGGCAGCGTGATTTGAATTTTGTATGAACATCGCCCATTATCTATTCCACAGTGGTTGCATTGATTTTCTGTTTTTGATCGTTTAAAAACCTTCACGTTTAAAGTAAAACACCTGTTCTTGCCATTTTTGAACGTAGCTTCAAAAAGACTGTTCGGCTTACTAACAGTAGAAAGAATACACAGTATCGACAAAGGCTATACTCTCCGTTATAAAAAAGTAAATTTAAAACCACACAATATTCCTATCCGCCTTCGCACATGCGCGATTTTGATGTACACATTACGGTATGCCTGTGGAAAAACCTGTTTTTTGGTGTCTTAAATTCACGACTCTATTAGCCATTTAGATTAGATTAGTGATTTGCCATTTAGATTAGATATAATACGATTGTTCTCTGGGTGTTTGATCGCGACCAATGCTCTATTAAATTCGAAAAAGCGTATTTGTTTAATCTTGCCATATATACAGAGAATATTGAACAGGGAGTCGCAATTAATTTGATCGCTCAAACTGTCTATCAGTAGAACATTCTCGAAAGACAGACGCTGGTATGGTATCATGCTAGGAGCGCTAAATGTGACAGATACTGCATGTTCTTCTTTATTTTCTAAAGCTTCTTTTATGAGAATATAGGTTTTAGCTGTTATAGCAGGTGTCTGGAATACCAGATTGCCACCGTAAGTAAAATTGATTCTGATACTAAATAAAACAATGATATCTGGCTTCGGTGCTTTGATGTATGTAATCATACGTCGTATTTTTTCTTCTCAAACAAGCCTAAATGATTCGTCCTGAAACATCATTCTTTTTGGCTGCTACTTAATGAAATGGTAGCTGGAAGATGTGCAATTACTTCAGACACAGGGACTTGTAATTTTTTTCTTTTATTTCTCTGGAAGCTCAACTTTAGTGAATAAGTTTTGTCTTTCAACTTTATTTTTTTGTTGTTCAGGAGGGCAACTGCCTGTAAAGCGCTATCTTCCGATTGAACACAAACAAATGCTGTTTTACTGGCACAATTTTTCGAAATTGCTCGCATTGTGATTGGAGGCTGTATTTTAGCTTCAATGAATAGATTTTGTATGTCTATAAAAGTGAAGCTAGGTGGGAAACGTTGTATAACCAAATCTTGACAAACCTCAGGAACTATGTCAATATCGAAGCATTTGATGTATTTGGGATTCGAAAAGGATTTATACTCGGAGAACCTACCTTTATTCATAAGAAGGGAATAAGTGCTTAGATTTTTAACATCGATCCTTTTTCCAAAAAGAAATTTTTGATTGAGGCTCTTGCAAACAGAAGCTACACATTCAGATCCTCTTAGCTCTATTAATGCACGATGAATATCCAAAAAACATATTTGTTTGACGATT
Organism: Artemia sp. Qi Xiang Cuo; assembly: GCF_049724085.1. Classification (NCBI taxonomy): domain Eukaryota; kingdom Metazoa; phylum Arthropoda; class Branchiopoda; order Anostraca; family Artemiidae; genus Artemia; species Artemia sp. Qi Xiang Cuo. The sequence continues at coordinate 51,226,902 of NC_142799.1, read as the reverse complement.
CCATAGATACTGAGTAAATTGAATAAGTATTCACAATTCATTCGGTCACTAATATTTTCTATTAGAATGATATTTTGTAAATCCAAATCTTCATAATCATGGACATCAGTAGGAAACTCATCAGGAAAACAAAGTGTTTGATCCCTGTCATCACTGAGATGTGCATTATCTTCCAAGAGCTTTCTTGCTAATTGCATATCTTCCTCAGTTTTAAAAGTCAACTGCCCATAGTTTAAATACTGAAGGTATCTGCAAAAAAATAATATAGCCTCTGGCTTTGGTGCTCCAGCGAGGTAAAGTATTTTCTCTATTTGTTCTTTGCTAATGAAATTCTGTTGCAAATTTGCGAAGTATATGGTTTTGCTCCTATTTATTATTTTTTCTGCGCCATCTGTTCCATATTCACCCTCTTCAGAACTTAGGAACACACATCCTCTTACTTTATTTCTTAACCGTTCAAAAGTATCTTCAGCAACCTGCTTCGTTTTAAATGCTATTAAAGCACTAGGATATCCTCTTGTTGGAGTAATTTTGATGGTTTCAATGTTTTCACAGTCGTCAATATTGAATAAGTCACAATGCTGAATAAAATCTTCACTTATTGGCTGATTTTTCTTTTCCTCTTTTTCTTCTTTTTCTCCAGTAAAAATGATGCCGTCAAAAATACATTGTTGGCATCTAAATTCTAAAACTATAGTCTTTGGTTTTTTTAATTGAAATGTTAGAGTATCTTGGTTATTCATTTGAATATTACGGCTCAGAGGCTTCTTTTGTGTAAATTGAAAATAGTGAAACGTCAATGCAATCTAAAAAGAAATGGTCTTCGTTTTCTTGTTTTTATTTTTTGTACAAGGATAAAGAGTTAATTCTCATGAAATAATATATAAAAAAATGTCTACCTTCGTAATCTTTTTATTTTATAATTGTCTAGTTTAACTTAAAAATATTAGTTATATAAATATGAAATTAAATCTTACATCATAATTATGAGCTCATACTGAGGAAACGTTTATGACATCATTTACGACAACGCAGTGCAATTGCTAAGACTCTCGTAGTCGTAAGCTTTGGAGTTAGAACTAATTTAGCAATAAATTCACAGATGGATCTTGGTATGTACATTTTAAAGACGTGATTTTAAATTTTTGCTAACTATGGTCAAGTGTTCGTTCTTTAGTTGCATCTGACACTGCAAGGATGATGACACTGATCTACAAAAACAAACGATTTCTCTGTCACAAAATCAGAATCATAGATTCTAAAAGTGGAAATCCACTTGCCTAGGCACCTCTTTTCCAGTGTAGAAATTTGTTGGTGACAGCTTCAAAATTCTTAGGGAAGAATTCGATGAGATTCCAAAAAGTGAATTTTTAAAACACGTTGCATTCCTTAGCTACACAAGAATACGGAAGAACATCCCTTGTTTCGTGATAATTTTCTTCCTTTTGGTTTCCAAGAAAATTGCATATAAATCTTTGAAGGACTACCAGGCTGCTCTCTCAGGAGGATTTGGTCTTCTGAATATTCATCAGCCATTAATGACCGGCCTGGTAGTCCTCCACAAATCCCTTCTTTTTTTAGCATCAATAAATTCGGGGAATTTGACTTTAAGTCCAATATTTCATCAGAAATTTATCCATAGCTTTAAAGAAATTTTTCCTTTAACTTAATTTTCAGTGGAAATAATTTTGAATTCACTCTAGGGATATTATCCTGGCCATTGGTAAAATGTTCACGTTTATTTATGATTTACTAACATAGTGAAACTTTTTATCTCTGCTGTATAACTACAAATTACTGCGATAACTTTATAGTCTTGTATGTCTTTGGAGTATATTGCACTCTGAAAGTTAAAACTTTAGCATGTTCTTTAGACAGATTTAAATTCCAAACCAGGTCATTAAGTCTTCTTGATTGGAAAAATATGGTTCTGATGAACAAACTACTGGTTTAATATGGTTGATCTTTTTTATTGTTATCCGAATCTAAATCAGGAATGTATTTTCAATGGTCATTTAGCTGTTTAATGCAGCGTGGTCGAACGTGTTCAATCGTAATTAACCAAATCATAACAATAAATTGTCTGGGATAATGTGAGTTTTTTAGTCACTTGACAGTTTTTGAACATTAAATAAAAAATCTTGAATATAATATGATATTGCCCTTACAAACTTCTAAGATAAATCGACTTTTTATATTTTTTCTTGAAGAATACTAGTAAATGTTATTTTATATTTAAATTTCAGGTACTATCAGTCTAGTTAGTTAAAATTGTGAGTTCTAGAGGAAGTTCAAATTTGTCTAACTGCGCTTAAACAATTATTGTAAGCAGCTTAAACTTGTGAAATATCTTGTGTTTTCGAAGCTTTATTCAAAAATGTACACACACAAAAAAAGAATTGTAATTAATTGCTATTGCTTTTAATAGATGACTCAATCCAATCTCCTCTATTTGTTTGACAATTGCTTTCGATCTGTCCTGTATGGTGGTTATGTTCATTATATTCACTTTTGCAGAAAAACTTAAGTGCATATCATTGCTATTATAAATCTAATCTCGTTCTCATCCCATTGGAATGTTCATACAAACTCTACTATGATGTTTACTCCTCTTGCTTTCACTTTACTCTCTAGGCTGTTAATGTAATATAGTTTTAAATCATGCATTTTTGTAATATTGAAGTGTAGAAGTGATATCCTACAGATATTTTTTTTTTAAACTGGGATTTTAATCAAAGTCCTTCCGATATTTATATGGTGTTCTACGATTAGCACTCCTTCCAGATGTTAAAAAGTGGTTCAAGCGTTTCATGTCTATTATAATGAATTTCTATGTTATTTTGTGAAGAGTATGAAAAAACAACATGATCATCATCACCTTTCTTTCCTCGATGTCTTCTTTCGAACCTTTTTCTTGATTGACGCTGTGTTCGTGAATTTTCTTGCAATGATGTTGGTACCTATTCTGTCTTGAGCCTACTTGCATAATTATTCCTATCTTCTATTGCTTAAGATATTTTTTTGTGACGCGTGGAGAGGTGTATGAAATGCCAAACATAATGTTCTGATCATAATATTTAATTGTTTGAAGCAGATTTCTTATTGGACAAATATTGTTCCTAGGGGAATCCCCTCTGCCCTTAAATTTCAAATTGAAAATATTTTTAAATCAAGGGGAGAGCTTTAATCTCCCTATCAACCTTAATGGCTGTTTAGTTGAAACTCCCTTTCCAAATAAATGGAGAGTAATCTCCACTCCATTTTAATCTTTAATACCTTTCACGAAATGTTTTCAAACGTATCCCTAATAACACGCTTTTGAGGAATCAGACACCCTTTCTCCCAGCCATAATGTTTACTACCTTTACCCGTCACATTCCGTAGCCCCATTATTTCGCGTCCAAATATGCGATGCTGTATAACTTACTACAGTAGCAATTTCTTATTATTCCTCAACTTGGTTAGACAGGGAAGAAATCATTTTATTCCTTTCCCTTGTAGTTAACTAAAGTTAGCATCATTCCTTAATAAAACGTAGAAAGTGGGGACTGAACTAGATTGAGGCTTTGTCAACAAAACAGACCTGTAGTTCATTATAAATTGAAGGATTGCCAATCCCTAGTGGTTTATCACTATTGTGATTTTTTTTTTCGCCTATAGGTTTTGTTTTGCCTAGTGATTTTTATTGATATTTCAAATTTTAGTGACGTTTCTTCAGATGTGAGTCATACTAGGCCCCTTCTTTTGCACTGAGATGTTACATCTAAGATCTCACATCTTTCTGCGAAGATTTCCTTTCTTTTAACTCATCTTTGTTCTAAGATCTTAAAGCTCACTGATGTTAGCAAAAAGTGGGAAAGGCGCCATATAGAACATTGATGAAAGAATTTTGATGATATACTCATCATTGCTCTTAGACCGTTGATTCGAGCAGAATGATTTAAGACATTTGCAAAAGAACTCTATAAGATGTAAGATCTTAGTGCTAATATTTCACTTTTAAGTGTTCTTTGTCAAAAGATGTAAGATCTTAGCACAAAAATGAGTAAAAGTACGGCCTTTTTGTTTTTAACTTGTTGGCAAAGCTGCAATACTAGTACGTGTATTCAACCGTTACTCTTTCGTGTTTTTTGGTCGAACTTTTTTACATCATTTCAATCTTTCACTCAAATGACAGGAAAAATCTTTGTTTTTTCCGATTTCCCGCTAAAATCTCTCTTTTATACCCCTTTTATAGAATAATGATAGTAAAAGATCCAACGGAAAAATTTCCAATTAAATAACTCTAGTAAAAATACACAACTGTTCGTCGGTATTTTTTTCTCTTACCTCTGCCTTGCCCTAGTCGCCTTTCCGGTTTATTATATAAGAGCGAGAAGACTAACTATCAAGTGGAGAATCCTATTATCAGCCATCTTATCAGCTTACATAAATGTAAAAAATCAAAAAAAAATTTAAAAGCTAGTGCAAAAGCAAGCACCAGAACATAACTTTTGTAATGTCTGATTTATTACTCTCAAAGTTGATAAAAATTTTGCAAAAAGTTTAGCTCCAGCCAGAAACATACCTAACACTTTATTCTGAATATAGCCCATGCTGCCACAACGACAGAAAAGGGTAAATTGGGAAAATACGGTTTTAGCCACATTGGCCTCTAACAAATAACAGTTTGACAGCTGATATTAACAGGGATTCTATTAGTCTAACACAAACAAATAAAACAATTTTCTTAGTGACTTTAGAAGGGCCTAAAGGCTCTTCTCGGCAAAAATACCCTGCACCAGCCTATAGCTGAACCTTTTCTTTGTTTATGGGTATGCTTCGGATGTCTTTTACAGAAGGACAATGTTAAGGCTAATAGCCAAACACATCTTCTGGAATGGCTCTCTTTCTAAGAGCTCTTCAAACTACTATATATATAACATGAGTAACATTTACAATCGATAGGATTATTAAAAAGTCGCCAGAAGGATTTGACATTTTAAATTCAATATTGTAGGTTAGGTGGCATACAGTCCAAAGAGGCAGGACGAGCTAAAACGATATCAGGATTTTATTAAGTAGATAACCATAAGTTGCTGCAGACCGCAAGTACGCGATGGATTTTCCTAAAATATTTAGTTAAACCAATTTTGGAGCAGTAAAACCCACTGCTTTTGTCCTTCGGAAGACTCTAGAGAAGATGACCCACCTGGAGATCGAGGATCAAAAGAAGCGGCTTCAAAAGTAGATACCTTCTTGTAAGAATAAGAATTAGTTTGTGCTTTCTTTCGTTTGTCCTAGAAAGGGTCGATATTCTGAATAAACAGTTTCAGGTAGTTAAAACACATATCCACAGGCTTTTGAGAGTTTGCGGTGTTCTTACTTGTCGCTACTTAAGAATTTTATTCAACAAGAAAACTAATTCGCTCTCGAGATCCATTCAAAGACAGAATAGCCCAAGGTTATTTTTGGCGCTTTATTTTTTAAAGTTGAGGCCAAATGCACTTCGCCACATGTGAAGCCAGCAAAACACTGACCTATTAAGTGTTAAGCAGGTTCATAGTATCCCACTGAGTTATCCCAATTGGTTCGTAGAGATGTGCTTTAAAATGAACAAGCGGATAGACCACAACGATTGGACGGTGGAAAACCATAAATGTTTGAGACCAAATGCTGTCTTATCCGGAGAAATGAACACCCTTGTCCCTCTGCTTTAATGCTTTTAAAATTTTATAGGCAACGCTGAGGTGGAACCTGGAAAAATGGGAAATTCAATTGCTAATCAGTGGTTCACGCTTTGAAAAAGACAACAAGATATTGTGATGGCTAGAAAATAATGTTTAGAAGATCTGTTTGTCTTTTTGGTCATCGGTAAAAAAAATTCCGCAAAAAAGAAAGAATGGGGTTTAAAGACTTGTTTGAATATATGCTTAATTTATTTAATTTGCCACGCTGAAGTGCATGTGCCCAGAAAGCTACATGCATATATAAATCTCTACAAACATCAGTCCATTTTCTTGTTATGTTCCCAGAAAATTACATGTATTATATGAATCTGGGAAGAAATTTTCAAAAAAATCCAATTGAGGAAGACGAAAAAATTTCCTCTACGACTAAGGTTTCGTTCTTGGCGGACCGAAAATTAAATAGAAAGTTACCTGGTCGTACATGAATATCTACGGCAGAAACCAGGGATTGTGTTTGAACTCTGAACTGCGGTTGTTGACATGATTACTTTTATGTCAGCAATAATTCTTATTTTAGTTTAGTTAAAGGTCTGAACAATAAAAGATAAAAATGAAAATTTCTAGTAGATTGTTGCCTTTTGATCATAAAAAAATTGAGATTTATTATCTGACTCATTTTTTAATAGAGGGTTCATTCAAGTAGGGAGTCGTCCTAACTTTTATTTCAAAGGCATTAAAAAAAGTTTAGTTGCTTTGTATTAATGTTTAATGGCAATAGGATAAGCTATAGTAATTCCTAAATGAAGTGGCAATGATGAAAAGAGGGGGAGGAATAGTGCACGCATGGACTCCACTCTCTTTGAGCGAAAATCACTCTTTCTGGACGTCAATTTTATTTTCTCAAACTTTTGCAGTTGGTAATCTCAATTTCTGTTCACAAGAAGAACAGAAAGGTATAAATGCAATTCTGTAGTGGGTAACTGATCTATTTTGGTGAGTTTAGAGAATTTGTTTTTCCTCCAGACCTATAGCCCTTTACGGAAATGTCTCTTAATCAAAAGTAAGGTGGTAAATATTTACCAAATCAAATTATTGAGTTAGGAATAAAGTGAATACACCATTTGATGCCTTTTTTTATGCTGATTATGAATATAGGCTAATAGGCCTAATCATTTCTATCAGAAATGAATGTTAGCCCCCCCCTATATATGCCAATTCAGGGTATATATTTTTACATTAGGGGGGTGGAGGTAAAGTTTAAATTTACCTCCCATTTACACCAGAAATAAAGTTTGCCCCCCCCTAATGTAGAAATATAGGCTATGCCCTGAATTGGCATATAAAGGGGGGGCTGAAATTCATTTCTGATAGAAATGATTATTATATTTGTAATCAGCATATAAAAAGGCATTGAATGGTGTATTCATTTTATTCCTAACTCAATAGGCTAATATGATTTGGTAGGCCTATATATTTACCAGTAAGGTACCAATATAGAAGCAGCTCCACAAGAAGGACATCTTAATAAAAATAGCCCTGTTTCATTTTCTTTTTCAACATCATAGCCTACTTACATTTCTGACAATGCACCTCACTCTTATTGGCCCATATATAGCCATAATAATATATATCTTTATTGTTTTTCATCTCATGATGCACTAAATAAACAGGTAGCCTAGCTTCAGCCTTTACTTAATGAAACATAATTATGTGCGAATGATAACAATGGAATTTGGATGATATAGGCCTACTATTTTGAGATGATTTAAATTTTGGGGTAAAATTCTACTTAAGCTACTTTTGGCTATCTTGGAAAGGGGTTAGGTTAGGAAAATGAATCTTTCAGGGATGGATCTAAAGGCTAAAGTAGGCTATGTCCAGGTAAGGTATTTTAAAGTACCTGCCTCCTCTCCTCTGCCCTCTAGTTGGTCCTGACCTTTGATGACCTTTAGAAATCTGTGTTATAAAGTTAAACCTTGCACAGGTGGCACAGAACATGTTGGAAGAAAGAGGGGAAAATACCACAATGTAATGCTGGATATCCACTCTTTGACTATTGGTTAAAATTAGTTTATAAGCTTATATAGAATGGTACTATCCAATCTCCTTATAATTAAAAACATTTTACTCATCTAGTTGGAAAATTTGGTAAATATATTCCAAATCATATTATTAAGTTAGGAATAAAGTGAATACACCATTTGATGCCTTTTTTATGCTGATTACAAATATAATAATCATTTCTATTGGAAATGAATTTCAGCCCCCCCCCCTATATATGCCAACTCAGGGTATATATTTCTACATTAGGTGGGGTGGGGGCAAATTTTGTTTCTGATGTAAATGGGAGGTAAGTTTAAACTTCACCCCACCCCACCCCCTAATGTAGAAATATATACCCTAAATTGGCATATATAGGGGGGGGGGATGAAATTTATTTCCAATAGAAATGATTATTATATTAGTAATCAGCATACAAAAAGGCATCAAATAGTGTATTCACTTTATTCCTAACTCAATAATATGATTTGGTATATATTTACCAAAAATTTGGCCTATCTGTAGGCTATAGGAAAAATCTAAATTTGCTAACTAGTTGACAATAAATGTTGCCCCAGCAAAACTTTCATTTTCCAACTAGTTGACTAATAACTTCTCCCCAGAAAAAAACATAATTTTGCCAACTAGTTGACTAATAACTTCTTCCCAGCAAAACTTAATTTTGCCAACTAGCTGAAACAAACATTGCCCCAGAAAACAATTTATTTTTCAACTAGTTGACTAATTCTCGAGGTAAAAGCAATTGTTGAATCGGCAATTACTGCTCAAGTGACAGGGCTTGCACCAGAAGCACTTGACGAACATATACGCCGTACAGTCAGAAGTGAGCAAGACAGGCAGAGACGCAAACTTAACGTCGTCGGATACGGGATTCCGATCCAAGCAAGTGACGAAGACTTCCTTGCTAAATATTTCAAGGACAACTACAAACTAGCGACCAAAGTCTTCAACGTGAAAAGACTAACAGCCTCGGCCCCCACGGCCGGACAACCACTGCGACACCCACCAGTCCTGTTCACGGTAGCCAGCTTCACAGACAAGAAGCATATCCTGGATGCGTCCTACCAGCTTAAAGACCCGATTCGATTCTATGGCGACAGCTCCAAAGAAGATCGCAACGCTAGAAAAGCCTTGTTGGAAGAAATGAAAAAAAGACAGGCAAACGGAGAAACAGACCTAGTAATAAGAAAGGGCAAAATCACAAAAAACGGTCAAACTCGAGCAATTCCGATGGAGAGATGCTCGAGAATGCAAAAATAACCACTACCTCCAACTGTCTCATCCCCCTTGTAAATTGTTCATGTGTTAGTGATAATAATAATTTAAACGCAAGTTTGTGTAAATGTATGAACAATGAATTAACAATTACATCCCCATGCCATTCTGCCTTGTCTCTCATTAGCAGCTTTGTGTACCTAAACTGCAATTCACCCACTTCAACCGAAAGCGAGAATATTAGTGAGCAGAATAAAAACTCGCCCAGACACACCCAAAAACTTGTGAACATTATGACGGCAAACGTTGATGTTATTACCAACAAGATGCCGGAACTGGCAACAGTGCTCCAACTAAGTCAGATAGACATTGCAACTCTGACAGAAATTTGCCCCAAGAACTCAAGATTTCAAATGACAGAAGACTCATTCTGCCCCTCTGGATACAACATCTTCAGCAATCTGTCTGATCCAAACTGCAGAAGAGGAGTGGCTGTTCTAGCTTCCAAGGAATTCCAGGTAAAAGAAATTTCTGTCCCAAATTATTACTTACCTTGGGTTGAAGCTACATGGGTCTCCCTGTCCCTACCTAACGAAATGTTTGTCCTAAGCTCAATTTACAGGAGCCCCAGCAGCCCATGCCAGCTGTCCTCTGAAACAGCAATTGCCGAAATGACGCAATTCATACTATGCAATTACCCAAAGGCAACCCTGCTCATGACAGGGGACTTCAACCTCCCAAATGTGTCTTGGGTAGATGGCCAAGGTATGACCAAGTCAAGCCTTGAACAAAACCCATTAGTACAAGCCCTCTCCGACAACTTTCTGGACCAAACAGTAACTATGCCCACAAGAATGCGCCCAGGACAAAATCCCTCCATACTCGACCTAGTCATAACAAATGACCCAGAAAAGGTGAACAACACACACACTCTCAGTCCAATTGGCTCAAGTGACCACATGCCAGTTCTTTCATCCATTCAACTCAACTCCAAACCATCAAAATATACCAAGCAATCCTTTACAAATTACAAGATGATGGTGGAAGAGCTGTTAGATGCTAACCTGGAAACACTTATATCAGAAGATGTCGAAGCCTCATGGCTAACTCTAAAAAAGACCTTATTAGAGAGCCAAGCCAAACACACCAGCGTAACATGGAAAAAGAAACCCAAAACTCTACCTTTCCTCACCCCAAAAATCAAGAAACTACGCAACAGGAAGAAAAAACTTTGGGAGACGTACATGAAACAAAAGACTACAGCTTTGTACGAGCAGTACAAAACTGCAAGGAACCTCCTCAGAAAAGAAACTAGAAAACTGACCTCAAACTACGAAGAACGACTGGCCAAAAACGTCAAGGAAAACCCAAAATTATTCTGGAAATACATCTCTCATAAGAAGCCAGGCAGACACACCGTACCAGACCCGGTCAACACCAACTCTATATCCTCTTGCCCCTCTGAAAAAGCAAACCTGCTTAATCAGCAGTTTGCCTCAGTGTTCTCCCTGGATGACCCCCAATCAACCCCCCACCAGCAGAACAGGCTCACACTCCCTTCCCGATGGTACACTCACCAGTCACAATCGAAGAAGTAACCAAACAGCTTAAGGACCTCGATCCCAATAAATTGACGGGACCTGATGGTCTCAGCCCACGACTGATGAAGGAATTAAGCCCTGTAATATCAGCCCCACTGGTAAAACTATTTAATCTGTCGCTTGCACAAGGAAAGCTTCCTGGGGACTGGAAGAAGGGAATAGTCATCCCAATTCACAAGAAGGGTAGCAAAACTTCTGTAGCAAATTACAGACCTATCAGCCTTACATGTGTGGCATGCAAGGTCATGGAGAGAATCATAAACAAGCGTATCATTAATCATCTTGAGGCCAACTCACTTATCAGCAGTAGTCAGCATGGTTTTCGCTCAAAGAGATCGGTGGACACAAACCTTCTTGAGTCATATAGTCTTGTAACTGACCTACTAGAGAGAGGATTACCTGTGGATATTATATTGTTAGACTTAGCCAAAGCATTTGACAAGGTTTGTCACCGATACCTCATTCACAGGCTACTTACTCTATCTGTTAGTCCACAAGTGGTCAGTTGGACAGAGGACTTTCTGAGGGACAGAACACAGCAAGTGAAAGTGATAACTGGACCAAATAGCCATGTCCTTTCTGACGAAATCAAAGTCACTAGTGGGGTTCCCCAGGGCAGCGTCCTGGGCCCCACCCTGTTCAACATCTACATAAATGAGCTACCCCTCATCACCAGCAACAAAACCACCCTATATGTGGATGATTCGAAACTCATAGGTCCTGCCAACACCTCTTCTTCCATCCAATCCCTCCAAACTGATCTCAACCACATTTGCTCCTGGGTCAAAAGATGGCTGCTGGAATTCAACGCAGAAAAATGCAAGGTCATACACTTCGGACACAAAAACCCCAAACATCAGTACCTCATGACCCAAAATTCTGGAAGTCACCACACAATTGAGCCTGTCCAGGAGGAGAGTGACCTTGGCATCATCGTTGACTCCCAGTTGAAATTCAGCTCCCACTCACAGAAAATCTCAACCAATGCTAGTAGAGCCCTAGGCATCATCAAACACAGCATCACCAGTAGGAGTAAACACGTAATCACCAAACTCTATAAGGGATTAGTAAGACCTAGACTGGAGGTGGGGATGATACTGGCCACCCCTCGATTCAAAAAGGACAAGGCAGTTCTTGAGCAAATCCAACGAAGGGCCACTAAGATGATTGTCGGCATGGAAAACAAGACATACAGTGAACGGCTGAAGGAACTCAACCTCCCCTCCTTAGTATATAGACGGAAACGGGGAGACATGATCCAGGCGCACAAACTCCTCTCAACCAATTAAGAAAATGAGATCGTGGAGATTGACACCTCCCACAAAACACAAGGACACCCTAGACAAATCCGCAAACATCACGCTACAACTGGAGCAAGATGCAATTTCTTCTCGAATCGGATCGAGAACCTCTGGAATAACCTCAAGGAGGACACTGTGGCTGCTGAATCAACAGATGCTTTCAAACGCCATCTGGATGCTGAGTGGAAAGATACACCATGGAAGATTGACTGGGAAGCACCAGAATCTTCCACCAGAACTTAACCAACTACAACAGTCATCATAAGGAGTGATTCAACAGGATCGAAAGTCCTTATTTCACTCCAAGCTGTGATTTAAGGTAATTAAGGTAATAATAGTTAGAATTTATTCTGAATAGTATAAAATATGTTAGTAATATAGGTTTTTTTCAAACTTAATTATCACTATTATTACTATTGTGTTAAAACTTCCATCTCTCTCCCTGTCTACCTCTTAATGGGATATATATTTTGAGTTATCTATTGGTTTTTGAAGCTAGGGATTTTTTGTTTTAATTCCCAGGATAATTAGTCTTATACCTGGTCCTAAAAGTGAGATTGAATTTGTCTAAGCTTGGAGGGTTATTCCTCATGTCTGTTTAAGGAAAATGGATTAAATATTTGAATTTCTGTTCATTTCTATCTTACATTTAATGGATATAAATTGTATATGTTCCTTCATTTATTTGTCTTTGTTTATTTCTGGAGGAATATTTTTGTCTCATTTTTAGAATGTATAATTAATTTTTCCAACTAGTTGACTAATAACTTCTCCCCAGCAAAACTTAATTTTTCCAACTAGTTGACTAATAACTTCTCTGCAGCAACAGCTAAATTTGCCAACTAGTTGACAATAAATATTGCCCCAGTAAAACTTTCCTTTTCCAACTAGTTGACTAATAACTTCTCCCCAGCAAAACTTTATTTTTCCAACTAGCTGGAAACAAAAATTGCTCTTGAAAACAATTCATTTTCCAACTAGTTGACTAGTAACTTCTGCTCAGCAAAACTTTTTTTTTCCAACTAGTTGACCAATGACTTCTCTCCAGCAACACTTAATTTTGCCAACTAGCTGGAAACAAACATTGCCCCAGAAAACAATTTATTTTCCAACTAGTTGACTAGCAACTTTTCCCCAACAATACTTTCTTTATCCAACTAGCTAGAAATAAACTTACCCTATAAACACTTTTGTTAGCCATCTATTTGGCAAGTAACTTTTCCTCAGAATAATTTCTTAGCTAATGACTTGACATAAAGAGAAAACAAAAAACATACCATTCCCAGTCTGACAAAAATTGGCAGTATGTGCTTTTATCAAATGCACTACAGCTAAGGAAAATCAAACAAACTGAATTCAGGAGTAAATAGTCTTGAAGCCACAGAACTAAAAGTCTTCTCCTTCTATAAGTGTGCTTTACAATCTTAGGCAAGGAGAAGACTTAGTTCTGTGGCTTCAAGACTATTTACTTGAACTAATTTTTTCCAATAGTCAAAGGGTGGAGTCCCTGTAATGCTTTGTATCTGCATCTGATCAGATGATTCCACCATTGTCTGTTTTTTCAAGAGTCAAAGTTCCAGAGAGGATGTATTGAGATGGACCACCAGAATGCACTGACTTAGTCCATTGCAGTGGATGGATGATCTACGAAATGTCCTCTGTTCTATGGAATGCTTTCTAAAAGAAGTCACCCTCAGCAAAAAGACCCTGTTTTACTCTTGTTTGACAACCCTAAAAGTCATATTTCAGTATAAGTAGTTTCGTTGTGCAAAGGTAATGTCATCCACCCCCTAACTTTTCCTCCCCATTGTACCCATCATCTCCAACCCCCAAATTTTCAGTGTATGCACCATTGAAACATGCCATCAGGGAGTATTTGACTGTTGGATAACCCAGTCCTGAGAATTTCAATTCATGAAATATCAAAGTTGTGCAAGCATCCCTTTCTGGAAAAGCTGAATTCTCAAAACATCACATTTGGTTTTTAGAAGACAGGAATTTGGTCTATAAATTTGAATGATTTCACAGAAGCTGATTTTCTGCCAGCTGAAGTGACAAACTACCCAGACCTAGCTTAACAGAATGCCCATGATCCTTCCAATACAGATGTTCTTCACCCTGGTTCAGTTCATATTTCATCTCCTGTCTTGATGGATCAACAGCAGTTAACACCAAAATTTCTTAGGGCCATAACTCCTGAAAGAATCTGAGAATATCCAAAGAAAAAGTGTAAATGGGTTTGTGCAAAAGTTGCAGGAAAGGCATAAGTATAACTCTGACAGAAAGGCCAGAAAAAAAAACATTACAAGCAGATACTAAGCTAAGGCTTGCTAAGAAATGGAAAAAGACACTAAAAAAAGTTCAGTTTTCATTCATTACTTACAAAAACTAGAGACAGTATTACAAACATAGATATACATGTCAACAACTAGTTGGATGGCAAGTCTTTCCATAGTGGAAGTATCAGTGAGCTTGAGACTGATAAAAACTTTCTCATGGAAATTTTGTATTTGTGAAATTAATGGTGGGAAAGAAGCAAAACTCTGCTGTTTACTATGTTGGTGAAATTGAAAAAATAAGTGGCAGAGTAGCAAAAATAAATTACCTATACAAGTCTGGTGGGAAGTTCATCTTCTTGGAATGTTGAGATTGTACAGAAACTGCCTTTCAAGAAATTATCATGAAGTTTCCTGCACTGGTTTCAGTAGGAGGATTTGGGTGAACTGTCAAAGCTCTTGTATTTAGCTTAATTTCCCATAAAATAAATTAAATATTACATTTAACTTGTATATTATCTGAATTAAATATTAATATTATCTGAATACATTATTAAAAGCATTAATAAATGAATATCTGGTAATGCCCCATGTGTGTATCAAGTAAATACACCCTGTGGTTGGGATGACTTTGGACACTTGAAAAGGTCATACATTTTTGGGTCTCACCAAGAAACAACCTGATGGAAGTCATTGAAAAAAATCTCCAAGAAATGTGAATAATTAAGCTATCTATACATGTAAAAAGGAAGTTTGTATCTTCTGAAGTATGCCTTGTAGGGATCAAAAATATTGATGTGTATGGTTTTGCCCCCCTCTCACCTACACAACTAAAAGAAAATACCAAAACAATGAAGGTTTTTGATTCTTATCAACATTTCAACTAATATTTTTATTCATTTCAACTAATATTTAAAATAATTTCAACTAATATTTTTATTCAATATTGGAATCAATCACTCAGGCATAACTCAATTTAATCAAGTCAAAAATACAACAAACCTATTTTAACAAAGGAGATATTCAAAACAATAGAGCAATATATTGTTAGAGATATATGTGGAACCATCAGGGGTGAGGCTGGGTGTATTGTCAGGGTAATGACTATTGTATTGGAAAACAGTACAAAATATGGAACCTATTACCTTACCTTAAATTGCAGCTTGGAGAGAATCTAAGGATTTTCCATCCTTGTAATGTCCTTGTCCTTGTTCTCTATAGGAGGACGACTTTGGCAGGGCATAAGATCCAGATCTATGGACAACGGCCTCTGCAAAGGGCTGCCTCGACCTTTTTGGGGAACCTGCGAGACCGGAGATCTTGTGGTCAACTCTATTACCACTGGAAGAGTGGTGCCCCTTAAGGAAATTTTAGCCTAGTAAACGACACAGCATTCGCATGGGATTATGATTAATTGATAATTCTTCTAGGCTTAGTCTGTTTTGGCAGGAGTTTTCGGGCTGAAAAACCTCTTCATAGTTAAGTTGTCTGTTATGGGCTGCCTCCCTATAGCAACATAATATTTGTAGACATGAATATATAATGAGTTAAAGGTAATAGGTTTGATATTGTCTCTGCATGATCTTGACTCTTGTTGATAGAAGAACATCGCCAATTGCTGAAAACTATGTTGTGACAATATGGCTCCAGGAATCCACAAAACATCAATTCAATTGGAGGTCCAAGGGAATTCTTGCAGTCTGGTTCTAAGCTGGCTTAAGCACTTTGCTGTAGACTTGAGATGATATGTGATCCCTTTCGTGCACTGGTATCTGGGATCATTGCTTTTCCTGAGGCCAAAATAATTTCAATGATTTAAAGAACATGAAAATTGAAACTTGGAATGTTACAACATTAAAAAATGACTATCGTATCGACATTTTGAATTATGTATTTGGATGATTCGAACTGAATTTATTAGGAGTTTCAGACACTCATATTCCAAGGGTAGGAAGTATGAAATTAGTTGATATAGAATTTGTTTACCCTGGCAGGGAGGTTGGGGTGCATAGACAGGGAGTATGGCTCATGATCAATAAAGAAGCTGCTAAGTCTTGTTTAGGCTGGGAAGCTGTTAATAATAGAACACTAATTGCTTATTTTATGACAAGAAAGTTCAGGGTATCAGTTATAGTAGTATACGCCCCTGTAGAACCGACTGACGGAGATACTAGTGACTCAGATGAATTTTACTTACAGTAACAGGAGCAAATAGACAAGGTCCCAAGCAGAAATATGATGTTACTACTGGGAGATATTAACGCCCAGGATGGTGGAGATAGGGATATATGGCATCCTAGCCTAGTTAAATTTGGTGTAGGAAAAGAAAACTGTAATGGCTACAAACTTTGGCAATTTTACAGGTATAATAATCTAGTTATAACCAACTCGGTGTCTGGTCGTAAAATAGCCCATAAGTTAATATGGTATTCACATGATGGTAAGACAGAAAACCTTATTGAGTGTGTTATAGTAAACCGAAGACTGGCAGGATCAATGCGAGATACTAGGGTATATAGGAGTGCTGTTATTGATGTTAAAAGTAAAGATCACCTTTTAGTAGTGTCAAGGGTTAATTTAAAGCTGAAATATTGGAAGGGTAACTACCTCCACGGGAAGTTATGATGTTGTTAGACTCCAGGATGAAAATTTGAGAGAAACTTTCCAGGAACAGTTGAATACTAAACTTGAGAGTTTAAAATTTGATAATGTGGAAGATGGTTTGAATAATTTTAGAAAAATAATTTGTGAAGTTGCTGAAGGTTTATTAGGGAAGAAAGATATAACTGCAGATAAGAATATTAGTGAAAAAGCTTTATTTTTAATAGAAAGGAGAAAGGACTTGTACAAGAATTATCTGAGTGATAGATCGTATGAAAACAAAAGGAATGTAAAGAAAGTGGAGAAAGCATTAAAATATGAACTGAGGAGGTGTGAAGTGGAGGCCATGGATAAAATTGCCGAGGATCTGGAAGATGCAGCTGGACGCCATAATAGTAAAATACTGTACTGGCACTCTAACAAATTGAGAGGGAGTAGTCAATCCGGACTTAGGAAAAAACTAAAAGAGAAGATGGGTCGAACATTTTGAGAACTTGCTTAACCAAGATAGAGTTGCAGGAAAAAATATAGAGGAAAATGAAAAAGTTTGTGATACCTTTGATGTGAAGGAAGATTTGTTTTGTGAGGAGGAATTAGCAACAGTACTAAAAAGAATTATAGAGTAATAAGGCCCCAGGTGCTAATAAACTGGTAAATGAGCCCTATACACTTGGTAGCACTTGTTTTCTAAACAATTCACTCATGATATTGAATATGATTTTTGAAAAAGGATAAGCACCTGATGACTGTTGGAAAGTTTACGTTAGGCGATTTTATCATAAGGGTTACCAGAATGAATTTGTTAATTATTGAGGCGTTAGTCTGGTCTATGTAGGTAGCAAATTTAAACAAATTTTTAAGAGAAGAGCAGTGCGGTTTTAGAAAAGGTAGAGGATGTGTCAACCAAATTTTTACTCTTAGGCTAATAATTGAGAAGTGCCTGAGTTTTCAAACACCTTTGGTCCTCAGTTTTATAGATTATGAGCAAGCGTTCAATTCTGTTGATAGAAGAGCTTTAGCAAAGGTTTTATCCTTGTATGGTATACCAGACATATACATTAAAGTGATTAGTGCTATGTACGAGAATAACACTGCTATGGTTAAGGTAGGAAATGAGGTTAGCAGCTGGTTTTGTATTAAATCAGGAGTTAAGCAGGGTTGTGTTCTATCCCCCTTTATATGGATTATTTTGATGGACTTTGTTTTAAGGAGCACAGAAAAGGCAATGGGAGCCCATGGAATCAAATGGGGAGGAAAAAGTCTCCTGGACTTGGATTATGCTGATGATTTAAGCATCCTAGATGAAAGTGTGAGCAAAATGAATGAAGTTTTAGAGGTTTTGCAAGTTGAGGGTGTAAGAATTGGTTTAAAAATTAATGTTAAGAAGACCAAGTCACTATGGCTAGGAATAAGTGATGATGAAAAGGTGACATTGAGTAAGGAAAAGATTGATCAAGTGAGCAGCTTCACTTACCTTGTTTGTATTGTTAGAAAAGAAGGTGGGAGCAGTGAAGATGTTAAAATTAGAATAGCGAAGGCTCAGGGTGTTTTTTCACAGTTAAAAAAAGTCTAGAAGAATAGGAAGATAAGTCTTCAAACCAAGATTAGAATATTCGAAGCTATAGTGCTGACAGTGGTCAGATATGGCTCTGAAGCATGGACACTCTGAAAGGCGGATGAAGATTTGCTAGATGTTTTCCAGAGAAATTGCTTAAGGATTGTTCTGGGTACCTGGCTGACTGACCGTAATTCAAACAATAGGCTATACGAAAAAAGCGGTTCAATACCACTCTTTAGGTCTATAATGAAAGAAAGGTTGAGGTGGCTAGGGCATGTTGTGCGGATGAAGGATGACAGATTGCCGAAGATTGTTCTTTTCAGCTAGCTATCTAGGGTTAAAAAGAAAACAGGTCGTCCCCGTTTGGGGTGGGACGACGTCATAAAGAAAGCTTTAAAGGAGATAGGAACGTTGTGGGTGGATGTAAAAATGAAGGCTTTGAATACATTGGGACGGAGGAGAGTCATGCGTATATCTATTGGCTTAAGGCAGCTTGGTGCTGTGGTGAGTTGTTAGTAGTAGTAGTAGTAATGCTTTGTTATGACTTCTGTAGGTTGTTTGGTTTGGTTGCTTGCTACACTTGGGTTGAGGACTCAACAGCTTCCCAGTTGTACAGGAAATCTTGCTGTAGCCATTCTTTGTCAAGATTTTGCTTGAATGCACTCATCAAATCAGCAGCCACTGTATCTTCAGAGAGTTGATTAAACAAGTTTATTACTTGCTGGCCAGAGATTTCTTGAAGATTTTGTTGGAAAAACCAAATAATGTTCTGGGGGGGGGAGAAGGAGAGCAGGGAGAATATTTTTGGAAATAATTTTGTGGGCCATAATCATGTTGCCATGTTTCCTCTGGTATGTGAGAGTAGGAAGCTTCAAGTGACATAAATGGTGTTTGTATGGCATTTGTTTGAGGCATTCAACCATTTTGGTTGCTCTTTGTAGAATTTCTTTGTCCTTCTTGAAATAGGGTGACACCAGGGACATTCAAACCTCTAGGTGCAGACAAAATAGTGCCTTGAAGAGCTTCATAAACACTTGAAAAGAACAAAAAGATTTATTTTTTTTAAGAGCTAAGAAACTTTAGCATAAAAACTGAGGTGTTGAGGAAGGGGCTATCCTCCCCCTCCCCTCATGTAGGTAATAAGGAGTGGTGCATCTCAATAGCAACCAAGACTCTTAAAAACATAACTCTGATACCAATGGCAAACAGTTAATGGTAACAAACTGTAAGAAAGGAGCAACCCATCTCAATAGTAACTGAAACTCTAAAAACAGAGTTTTGATCATTCCAAGAGATTGGAGGGGAGACGACAATACAGATTTTGCATTGGTGCTGAACTTAAGTTGAAAATCAACAATGACTCCAAGATCAGTTTCTTCAGAGACTGCAAAAAGGGGGTTACCTTGGAGAGGATATAGCTAATATGGATCATGATTACCAAAGGAGATTCAATAGTATTTGTCAGCATTTAAAGAGAGTAGCCATGTATCAGCCCAAGTCTCAAGAATTTCAAGGTCCTTTTGGATAGACTGCAGGTCAGAGGGTGTAGCTGCTTTACCAACAAGTTTTGAATCATCAGCATAAAGAATGAGTAGGTTCAAGAGGAGATTAGGCGCATCATTTATATAGAAGTTGTAAGAGACTTTGCCCAAGAATGGTCCCCTGGGGAACACCACTTAAAACAGTTATAGAATTGGTACTATTGGTGCTACTCAAAATTTAAACTACTACTACTAACAACTCACTCCAGCACCAAGTCGCCTGAGGCCAACACAGCTATGCACGCTCTTCCCCCTCCATCCCAATCTATTCAAAGCCTCCCTTTTTACACCCATCCAGGAAGTTCCCATTTCCTTTAAATCTTTCTTTATGACATCCTCCCACCCCAGACAAGGACAACCTGCTTTCTGTTTAGCCATAGACAGTTGGCCAAAAAGGACAATCTTTGGCAATCTGTCATCCTTCATCCACACAATGTGCTCTAGCCACCTCAACATTTCTTTCATTATAGCCCTAGAGAGCAGTATTGAACCACATTTTTTGTATAGCATATTGTTTGAAATACAGTCAGTCAGCCTGGTACCCAGAACAATCCTTAAGCAATTATACTGGAAAACATTTAGCAAATCTTCATCGGCTTTTCGGAGCGCCCAGGCTTAAGAGCTATATGTAACCACAGTCGTTCCGTTAGATTCCAATATTCGGATCTTGGTTTGCACATTTATATACCTATTCTTCCAAGCGTGTTTAAGCTGTGAAAAAACATCATTAGCCTTGGTTGTTCTACTGTTAACATCTTCACTGCTCCCACCGTCTTTACTAATGATACTACCAAGGTAAGTGAAACTGCCCACCTGATCAATCTTTTTTTTTCCCAATATCACCCTTTCACCTTCACTTATTCTTAGTCTGAGTGACTAAAGTCTTTTTAGTATTATTTTTTGTGCTTAATTATTCACCCTGAACTCACAAATCCTCAAAAAGTTCATTCATTTTGCTCATAGTTTATTTCAGGACGCTTAGATCATCAGTAAAATCTAATTCCTGGAGACTTTTTTCTCCTTATTTGATTCTGTGTTCTCCCATTGTCTTTCATGTACTCCTTAAAAGAAAGTCCATCAAAATAATCCATATAAAGGGGGATAGAACACAACCCTACTTAACTCCTGATTTAATACAAAACCAGCTGCTAACCTCATTTCCTACCTTAACCACAGTAGTGTTATTCTCATAAACAGCACTAATCACTTAAATGTCTTTGTTGGGTATACCATACAAGTATAAAACCTTTACTAAAGCTCTTCTATCAATAGAATCAAATGCTTGCTCATAATCTATAAAACTGAGGACCAAAGGTGTTTGAAAACTCAGGCACTTCTCAATTAGCCTAAGAGTGAAAATTTGGTCAATACATCCTCTATCTTTTCTAAAACCGCACTGTCCTTCTCTTAAAACTTTGTCTATGGCATCTCTCAGTTTAAAAAGTATAATATTGCTCTTTAATTTACTACCTACAGAGACCAGACAAATGCCTTGATAATTACCACACTCACTTTTATCAACTTTCTTATAAAGTGCCTTAATTAAGGTTTTCTTAAAATTGTTAGACAGTTCCCCTTTTTCAAAAACCATATTCATAATCTTCAGTAACATATTTCTAACCTCAGAGCCACCATATTTAAGAAACTCATTTACCACACTATCAGCACCTGGAGCCTTATTATTATTTAATCCTTTTAGTATTGTTGCTAATTTTTCTTCACAAAACAAATCTTTTTCCACATCCAAGGTATCATATATTTTTCATTTTCCTCTATATCTTTTCCTGCAACTCTATCTTAGTTAAGCAAATTCTCAAAATGTTCGGCCCATTTCTCTTTAGTTTTTTCCTTATCGCTAATTGCGGCCCCATTCCTATCTTTAACTGGGCCAAGTCCGGATTGACTACTCCCTCTCAATTTGTTAACATGCCAGTACAATATTTTATTACTATGCCATCTAGCTGCATCTTCCAGATCCTTGGCAATTTTATCCATGGCCTCCACTTCACACCTCCTTAGTTCATATTTTAATGCTTTCTCCACTTTCTTTACATTACTTTTGTTTTTATATGATCTATCACTCAGATAATTCTTGTACTTTCTCCTTTCTATTAAACATAAAGCTTTTTTGCTAATATTCTTAGCTGCAGCATTCAACCATCTTCCACATTATCAAATTTTAAACTCTGAAGTTTAGTATTCAACTGTTCCTGGAAAGTTTCTCTCAAATTCTCATCCTGGAGTCTACCTACATCATAACTTCCCTGCAGGTAGTTACCCTTCCAATATTTCAGCTTTAAATTAACCCTAGACACTACTAGATGGTGATCTTTACTTTTAACATCAATAACAGCACTTCTATATACCCTAGTATCTTGTATTGATCCTGCCAGTCTTTGGTTTACTATAACATAATCAATAAGGTTTGCTATCTTACCATCAAGTGAATACCATGTTAACTTAGGAGCCATTTTATGACCAAACACCGTATTGGTTACTACTAGATTGTTATGCCTAAAAATTGCAAAAGTCTGTATCCATTACTGTTTCCTTTTCCTACACCAAACTTACCAATGCTAGGATACCATCTATCCCTATTTCTACCAACCTGTGCGTTTACATCTCCTAGTAAAAACATCATATTTCTACCTGGGACCCTGTCTATTTGCTCCTGTAACTGTAAGTAAAATCATCTGAGTCACTAGTATCTCCGTCAGTCGGTTCTACAGGGGCATATACTACTGTAACTGATACCCTGAACTTTCTAGTCATAAAATGAGCAATTATTATTCTATTATCAATACCCTCCCATTTTAAATAAGACTAAACAGCATCTATATTCATCATGAACCCTACTCCCCGTCTATGTTCCCCATCCTTCTTACCTGGGTAAAAAAATTCTATATCACCTAATTTCATGCTTCCTACCCCTGAGATATGAGTTTCTGAAACTCCCAATAAATCCAGTTTGAATCGTCTGAATTCGTCAGTCAAAATGTCGATACGATAGTCATTTTTTAACATCATAACATTCCAAGTTCCAATTTTCATGTTCTTTAAATCATTGAAACTATTTTTGACTCAAGAAAAGCAATGATCCCAGATACCAGTGCAGGACAGAGATCACATATTTTCTCAAGTCTACACCAAAGTGCTTAAGCCGGCTTAGAACCGGACAGCAAGAATTCCCTGGGACCTCCATGATTGGAGGCTTTGTGCAATCCTGGGCCCATCTTGGTCACAACA
This sequence comes from Artemia sp. Qi Xiang Cuo, assembly GCF_049724085.1. Classification (NCBI taxonomy): domain Eukaryota; kingdom Metazoa; phylum Arthropoda; class Branchiopoda; order Anostraca; family Artemiidae; genus Artemia; species Artemia sp. Qi Xiang Cuo. The sequence goes on along the minus strand of NC_142799.1, from coordinate 51,203,833 downwards.
TGATTTTCAGCACTTGGCAATGCTCTTCTATCAACAAGAGTCAAAATCCTGCACAGACAATCTCAAGCCTATTACCTTCAACTCATTATATATTCATGCCTACAAATATTATGGTACTATGGGGAGGCAGCCCATAATAGATAAATTACCTAGGAAGAGATTTTTCAGCCCAAAGACGCCCGTCAAAACATACTAAGCCTAGAAGAATTATCCATTAGTCAGAATCCCGTGTAAATGCTGTGTTGTTTACTAGGCTATAATTTCCTTGAGGGGCGCCACTCCTCAAGTGGGAGTAGAGTTGACTGCAAGGTCCCCTGTCTTGCAGGTACCCCAAAAGGGTCGAGGCAGCCCTTTGCAGAGGCCGTTGTCCATAGATGTGGATCTTACACCCTGCCAAAGTTGTCCTCCTATAGAGGATCCTCCCGCGATGGTGTTCTGCATCACCATGCAATTTAACCCATTACTGGGAGAAGGTTTGTAACTCATGGGACTTGTGGACAAACCACTGGGCCCTTTTGAGTGTACATTTGAGGGGCCTTCTTCCTCCTTCGCCTGTATTTATGACCCCGTCGAGGGTGCCCCAGTTTCTATTATGGATCCCCAGGGACATGATACCCCCTTGGTGCGTGCCTCCTGTGGAGGTACCCTACATATCTGTAGGGTGTTCCCCTATCGCCACCTGGGGAAACACTGAATGGCCTGGGGGAGGCCAGAAAAATAAAAATGAAGTTAATTAATTGTGTTTCCTTAAACATGGAGTATGATATGTTTTCCGTGTGACTTTTAATACATTATATTATTATTGAGAAGTATGAACAAAGTTATACCGAAGACTTTTTGGTTTACTTATTTAATATAACTCAACATTAGCTTGTAAAACTAATGTCTAGCCGAATTTATTGATTTACTTCAACATTAGCTTGTAAAACTAATGTCTAGCCTAATTTATTGATTCACTTCAGCATTAGCTTGCAAAACTAACGTCTAACCTAATTTATTGATTTACTTCAATATTAACTTGTAAAACTAATGTCTAGCCTAATTTATTGATTTACTTCAACATTAGCTTGTAAAACTAATGTAAAACTAATGTCTAGCCTAATTTATTGATTTATTTCAACATTAGCTTTTAAAACTAATGTAAAGCGAATGTCTAGCCTAATTTATTGATTTACTTTAAAGTGATTTTGTGATTTACTTTAAAGTGATTCATTAAGACTTAGGAAAGAAGAATACAATTGGAAAAAGAGGAGATTCAAATTGTAGATTTTGATCTTCAGTCTCCAAGACTTTACCACACCTCATCTTTAGCTGCAATAGTATTGAAAGGTCCACAAAAAGAAGAGGAAATATTTTATCAAGACTAAAAATAAAGCCAGGCACAATTGTACTTGATATCAAGCTGCTAGGAAATGAAGAAATAACATTCCAGGAGAATATTTGTTTATTTAGATACTTCTTCTTGAAATGACCAAGCCTTCTAGAGTCTACTTTGGTCTCCTTTTGACTTCACGACAATTTTCCATCTGCAGGTGATGATGGATCAGGAATCTTTCTATTATCTGTCTAATCTACTCAAAAATATTATTATGTTGCAAGAAATTAAAGATAGGTCTGCTTCTGTTTAGTTGACTCTCAGTGTTAGCTGGTAGGCTTGAGAGCAGCAACACATTGAAGTTAGGCTGGAGGTTTGCCTTACTGAAGACTTTCTTAATATTGACTACACCTTGCTGGGTGAAAAGAAATTCAAAATCAAGTTGTTCAGGGAATCTGGAGTAGAGTTGCAAAATCTGCTGTATGGATCTGCTTGTTTTGCCAAGTAAACTCCTCTTTTCTGAGGATCAATGCATCATTTACGAGCTAGAATCCTGAAGTATAGGGTATTTTTTTCATGTGATGGGAAAATGAGTACCAGCTGTGGTGGATTCTCATTGGGAATTCTTCCCTGAATTGTATTGAATAGAGTTTTAATTTATGATGGGTCTATGTGGATGTCAGTTGTTTTGTTTGCAAGTAAATCGGCTGCTTTGTTGTCTTTAATTCCTTTGTGATGGAAGAGTTTTTGACTGACCTATGGACTTGGCTAATGAGCTGTAAGGCAGAATTAGAGTCTTTGAGACTGTGAGCAAGATCAACTTCTTAGAATCAAGGGGCTCTTTATTAATAACATTTTGGAACTTTAATTATAGCCTTAGTTCTGCTGTAAGGATGAACGTGTCATTTGGAACTCTAGCATAAGCCTAATAGGTACAATATTGTAGTTTGGTAATGGTTGCCCTGACCCTGAAACCTGTTTCAGTATGAGGAATTGTAACTATAATTAGAAGGAAGAAGAAATATATTAGAAGCAAATAAACAAGGGAAAGTTTTTTGTATGAAGCCAGAAGGAGACTATTTTTAGACTTCAAGTGCCTTTTTTTCTTATATTCCTTGGATAAAGATGATTAAGGGAAAAAAGCTACAAACATTCCAGGTTTGCTTAGTAATTGTACCCATAAGTTAGAAGGGGCAATATAAGGAGCTAGCTACACAACACTGTACCAGCTTTTATGTTATTGACTCTAGTATTTTAGTCCAAAACAAGATGCATCTGTTTCTTTGCCAGACACATTTTTTCTTATTTAGGTACATATGCATAGATCTGAGCCTTGTGGAAAGGGGAAATTCAAAGCAAAAAAAAAATCCATTTTGCCCCCGATTTCTCATATTCTCTAAGAAGGAGTCTTTAGAACTGATGTTAGAGAGGAATTTCCTCTATTCCCACTGTCATTACATCCTGCCTACCACATATTTTTGTTGTACTGCATATTATAGGCTAATATTTTCTTATTTCAGTTTCCTTCAGATGGTTTTCAATCTAATTGAAGATGGGCAATTTATGGTCTAGATCGCCTCCATCAAAAAAGGATTATCCTGCAGATTTTGAAACTTCACCTTCTCTATTGACAAATCCCTTTATACTATTTCGCTCAGGGTAAGTGTCTCTTTACTTAAAATTATCAGTTTAAGATTAAATGAGCAATATATTAGTTTACATAATTTTATTGGGCTCTGAGATATTATTTAATGGATAGAACTTGATAGAAAGGAATTGTACTATATCTGCACCAAAGTGCATGATAGGGGGATTGGCTGCTTGCCTCAAATAGAACCATAAGATGTCCCTTTAAGTTATACATTTGATTAAAGATGTAATTAACCTAAACTGAAGCTCAAAATCTATTCAGCAGGCTGAAGATTGTGTTCATTATTCCTAAGATTGCTGTTAATCATTCCAGTTGGAAGGACTGTGTCATTGATTTTTATACTTTCTCTTTGGTTTGGTAGGGTATTTCTTTTCGCCAAAAAAGTGCCATGAGAATTGGGGCAGCTCTATATTTGCTATGTTCTGACTTTAAATTCATCCTATGGTGAAAGTATGCGGGAAAAGTTTCACCTTTTCAATATTTTGAAAGTCATAGTATTGGAACGGTGTTGCCGAGAAGGCTATTACTAGGTTTTTGATTGCTTTTTAAATATGGCTAAAGTATAAAACTGTTAAATTGAAAAAAAAAATTGCTTCATATGACGACAACAATCGCTAAAAAAAGAACATAGCATTTGAAACTTCTACTTGCAGTAGCCTGTTTAACTGTCATTGTAAATAGGTGTGCCAGGGGATTTGCCCAAGGATTTGTGTGAAGGACCTTCCACCAAAAATCGAGACTTCATTTTTTTGTATTGTTTCATTTCTTTTTTTTTCTACATTCCTCTGCTTTCTTGGAAAAAAAATCCTCCGATTTGGGCTTTGTTTCAAATTGCGAGCTTTTATGTATGAAGGCTGTAAAGTATCCTAATGCTTTTTCTCAGGATAATGCATGAAATTGTCTGGAAAAAAAGGTTAGTCATGGTGATTTAACTCAGATATTTGTTTTAAAAATCCAGTGTCCAAATTACATTTTTACAAGCCAGACTGGAGAGAATTAGCATAATAGAATATCACTTTTTACTACTATTGCTTTGGTACTAAATTATTAGTTGTCCTGTTTTTGCAGGTCAATGTTCCTTGATGAAGATGATGATCTGGCTCACGAATTTTACGTTGAAGAACTGCAGAGTGGGAAAAAGCCTAGGTTGAGGAGAGTCAGTCAAAGAAGATTGCGGCCCCAGGTTTGTTTGTTTTTAGTTTGTTCATTGTTCATGTTTTTCTTCTTGGGCACATTCTCTTCTTCAATCGTTCATAATGAATTAGGTTCCCACAAAAAGCGACTGTTTAGCAAATGAAGGTAGTCCTACTGGCTGAGATCAAAAGAAATTGAAAATAAATACTTAGTTTTTGAAAAATGTAAAAAAAAACGCCTAAGGAATTCGCAGACGCAACCAATCAACAGAACAGGATTAATAATCGTACATTATTATTTGTTTTATTTGAATCACAAAAAAAAATTATTACATCATCTTGTGCAAGATCCCATGGTCTCATAAAACAGAAGGGAATAGAACAAGCAGCTACTTAAACTTTATAGATTTTAATAGCATAATTTTCTTATGGCATATCTCTGCCGCCCGAAAGTAAAAAAACTCAAGTTTTAAAACACGTTTTGTGCAGTTGTAGTGTGATCTTACTGGACTATATGGAAAATGACGCTCCGTTGTTAGCTCTGAATCAGGACGATTTGAAAAGGAGGCGTTAGTAGTCATTCATCAAAGAAAGACATCTTCGTCTTCTTACTTGGACGTCTACTTATGAGATGTCCTCACATCTTCGAATACTTCTATGAGCTTGTCAAGCCTTTAACATATGCATTTTTCACCTTCAACAAGGTCAAAATTTAGGGGATCAGACGCCAGCAATCAAAAAAGTGGGGCTGATAGCAATATACGGTGTTTCAGCTCAAAAAGGATGTGTATAAAACTTCGCAATTATAGACAGCTAAAATGTGCTTGCTCTTATTGTTCCTCTGCATGCAGCTCAAACTGCATTACTTAATAAACACGAAGGTCAAACAAAATAAAAAAGGGGCGTCTTGAGTTGAAATGAATGGCAGTATTATGCAAGAAAACTACTAGATACCCAAAGAGAACTAAGATCTCATCTGAGAACTTTTGTCTGTTGATGAAATTGCTGTAGTATCTACCGACTACATGCGGTTGATGTGGCTGTTGAAAAGTCTGAAAGTGGCTAGTGACATACTGGTCAATTTGTCATACTGTTTTACATGAGACAATTCAACCAGGCAGTTGATAATATGTGTTAAAAATTCCAGGCTACCTCTCGGGTGTGTCCAGGAAAGTGTAGGGGGGGGGGGGGAATGTATTTTTCAAAATCTTAGAAGGGGGTGATTTCTTTTTTTTCAATGGAAATACTTTAAAAAAGGTGTTTTTCAATGAAAACAAAAAAAGAGGATATTCAAAATCCTGGAGGGGGGCAATCTTTACTTTAAAAACAATTTTAAAACGTTAGTTTAATTTCTTGGAAGGGGGGGGCTAAGAAATCCCTACTCTGAATCTATTTTATCCTGTTTAAATATTCCTGTTTACCTTGTTTGTTGATTTTCTAAATTTTTCATCTTTATAGGATTATCCTTTAAAACTTTCAAATATAGTATTTGTGATATGTTGGCTTCATTTCTCCACTGAATTTAAGAAGAAAAGAATAACGACCATAAACATCTTTCTCTGGTTTCGCCAGACAGTGTGCCTTCTTCAAAGTCGTAAGGGGCTAAGCTTAAATCACTAAGGAGCTGAGGCAGTAGCCTCTGAAAGCTGGTATAGAGTTTTTCAAGTCTACCTTTTCTATTTAGAATTGAACTACTTTTTAAGGAACTATTGTTATTATTATGAGGGGGGTGCACCTACTACCCCTGGATCGAGGCTCAAATTTTCAAGGCCCATTGCCTCCAAGAAGGCAATGGTACTGTTAAAATGCTACTTTTTATTTTTTATGTCTAGTTACTAATTAAAAAAAAAATGTAGATATACAGCTGGCAAATACATTGCTTATGTACAGAACGATTTATGAATACCAATCACCGAAAAATGAACACCTTCCGTAAGACAACACAATAACAGTCGAAAAAACGCTCTCAGTACTGTGTGTTTCAAACTTCAGGTTCCTGTTTTGAATTTATTTTCTATTTCTTTAGAAATAAAGGTCGGGTGATCCAAATCAGGAAGATATTTAAAAAACAAAACAGAGCTTTTGGGTATTTCTTGTTGGGGGTCAATGTCGAAACTCTAAGGAAGTTTTACTGGTAAAAGACTGTTTGCCACTGTGTTGGTGGGGGAAACACGTAGTACTGGTGTTATTATCATATTGATATAGAAACTTCTGTTTCTATAACAGGTCCTTGCGTAAGTTTTGGTATGTTATTTTGTGCAGCCTATGGTTTATTGTTTGAACATGCGACACCATTTTTGTAATCATTCGATTTGTCTATTTATCAAGTTTGTCTATTTGTTTGTCAATAGTTTGTTAGTTTGTCAAGTTTGTCTCAGTTTTGTCTCAGTTTTGTCTATTTACCAAATTATATTTTTTGAAATTTGGTTTGAATTTTTTTCTAGATTGAAAAATGCCAGATATATCAGATATATGCAAAATAGGAATAAAACTTCTCTAGTCTTTCTTTATGAAAAATCCTGAGCAATATCAGGCTTCTGACTTGGTGAGTGAATAGTTCTGAAGCTAGTGAATCTAATAACGTTATCTTGTCTTTTTGGAACTATTTACAGTTGTAAGGTTGTCACAAAATAGCATTTTCACTAGGAAGATAAACTATCTTCTTGTTTACTAAGTATGTAAAAATTAGTTAATTCACTTTCGGAGTTAATTCGGAATTCCTAGAATCAAATTGAATAGTGACGTTTTGGATTTCAAAGCTCTTCGGGAATTGTTAGTATTAAGCAAAGGCATCAATTGAAGGTGTGGTTGCCCCTTTTCCTGTGAAAAACTAAATCAGTCATTCGTTTGTCCCCAAACCTCGACAAGAAATAATTTTCGAAACGTATTTCTTCATTGATGAACGATTCTTTGGAATTATATCAGGCAGATTAAATTTATTTACAACATTGGGGATCTAATTCCTGAATGAAATTCTAGCCCTTTCTAATTTAATTGAGGAAAATGAAGTTTCTTGGATTTAATATTTACAGAAGAGACGGGGACCCTAAGAATAGCCGTATCATAGAAACAATTTGTTGGGGATTGAGTGTCATAATATCACATTAGTGTAAATCTTTGGTTCTTTGAGAAAAAGAATATAAAGAAATTAAAAAAGAGGGTTTGGCTTTCCAATAGATTTTGAAGCTATGTATGGCGAAGAATAAAGGACCCACGAATTGTTTACTGTCTTATTCTGGATTATCTGTAGGGGTTGTAAGTGAACCACAAATGTTTTTAGAAAAATTATGGGACAATGTTTAAGATATGTCTCGATTCAACGAGGGAATTATTTAAGATTCAACGAGGGAATGATACAAGAGTTTAATAACGAAGCAAGGGAATACATACTTTAATCTATAAAGGCAGCCAAAATTAGGAGCAAGTTTCCGAGCAAATAATCCGAATCTTTGCAAAAAAGAACAACATCTCAAGAATAATGATCCCAAGGAACCAAAATGACTGAACACTTTATCCTATTTTGATAGCATCTAACTACGATCTAAGAGAACCAGCATTTTACGGTAATTATAAGTTCCATAAATCTTTAAAGTTTTCTCCATATCCTAGAAAAATAAGGGAAGCGAAAAGGAAGTTCAGGACTGAAAGATGCAAATTGCCGGTTATAAATCTACTTTTGTAGTAAACCGTGTGGTTTTACTTAACCTGAAGATAAAATCATATTTTGAAAATTAGTCCAAAAATAGTTCAGCAATTCAACACAAATGCCATAGAGCTTTAACTTGGGTACTTTTGAGTCATTCAATAAATTTCCTGTTTAACAGTCAGGCTGGAATAGCTTACGAGCAGATTTATTTGATGTGTTGTACTTTTTTTGTAGAAACCATGCACAAATATTAGGTTCAAAATTTCCATGGGACTGTGAACAATAAATACATTGTTTTTAGTCCACTGTTCACCGGCTTTAAGCGAATTGCTAGCTATCACTGATAACTGGTCTCAGGCGACTGGCAACTGGTGGTTAAAATCGGAACTATTGTCTGTCTGAAGAGTTCACCATCCTGCATTTACATGCGGAAGACACTACGTTTGTTTGATATAAAATTTTTGCTAGGCACTGTTCGTTTTTTTTTCGTACCCTTGATGGGTCCAAAAGACGTAGACTGTCCTTTTGTTGATTGTACAAAAAGGGTTCCTGATTATAATCGTTTGATTTTAATTGATCTTTTTCAGGGCAAAGTTCGTTATCCCTATCCTCGTCTCAATTGTGATCTACCAGTTGTTATGTATCAGACTTGAAATCAGAGACAAATAAGAGGACGAAGAAGGGGAGTCCAGCATTAAAGGTCATAAGGGTTGTTTTATGTTTGAATGAAGGGAAGTTTAACTAGTCCATATCTTGAACAGACATGTAATTTTGTTATAGCGTGTAGAGTTCTAGTTTACTGGATTGCAAAAACGATCAATTTATGTTTCTTGTATATATTGTTGTTTTTCAATAAATATTTCCGCATTTTTCAAAAAAAAAAACAAGGGTTATTACAGATTATTTCAGGGTGCTGTTTGGGAGACGCTGTAGGATATTAAAAAAGACTATCACACGCCCAGATAAGCTGGCTTTGCATTTTCAAATGAAAAAACAAAAACAGACGATTAGCTTGAGAAGAAGGGGAATACAATTTGACGTCAGAAAGCATAAAATAGTTTAAAGCAAAAAATCGTATAAGATGGGCCAAAGAATAAAATAACAGTTTACAAGACAGAATGATTAGTCGTTCGTTAAATATTAGATAATTCTCTTCTGTTAAGTTAGGTAAATAAAAAGCAAGTCATAGCACGGCAAAAAGATTAGAAACAAGTAAAACTAGTAAAATTCATAAAGAAGTTAAATAAGCCAATAAACTCAAAAACGAAGCAAACGAGGGAGCTGGCATAGTTTATAACTAGGGAGGTTATTTAGGGGATTTTTTGGTAATGTAGCAGATAAATTTTTTTTATATTTTGAAGTAAATTAACAAGGGGGAGGGGACAAGATAGGTGTAGGCTGAGAAATTGAAGAGTGACCTTGAAAAGTGGTGCCCCTCTAAGAAATTATAGCCTAGTAAACAGCATTTGCACTGGATTCTCAGGAATGGATAATTTCTGCTGGGTTTCGTTTGTTTCAGTGGGCTGAAAAACCTCTTCCTAGCTAAGTTGTCTCGCCATAGTAGCATAATATGTGTAGTCATGAATACATAATTAGTTGGAGGTAATAGGCTTGAGATCCAATAACTATGCCGTTGGGAATGGCATGACCCCCATAGTCCCTGGGGGGAGGACTAAGTTCCATAATTCACCAATTTTTTTTTTTTGGGGGGGGGGAGGTATTTTCTATTGAAGGAGAGTTTCAGGAAGGAATTTTGCAGGGGAAATTTTACCCGGGGGGGATTTCCTGACATGATTTGAAAAACAGTCAGAAATTAAATAAAAAGATACAAGTTTTTCCCAACTGATAATAAGGAGCAGCATCAAAACTTAAACATACAGAAATTATTCCATATGTGAGGGGAGATTCCCCTTCCTCAACCTTCGCTGTTTACGATAAAGTTTGACTTTTTGTCACAATTTTTCAAAAATATTGCTCAAACATAGGGCCTGTTGAATTTGAATGAGAAATATTTTTAAAGAACTTTAAGACTTCAGCGAGGGTTGAGAAAGGGACAGTCCCCCACATATACGGCATAATTTCTGTGTGTTTAAAGTTTTGAATATTGCTCCTTACTTTCAGTTGAAAAAACTTGTTTATTTTTTTATTGGTAAGAAAGAGGTAACCAGTTTTACTAGCGGGTCAAATGCTTTTGGAGATCGATGGTAACAAGCGAGGTTAGCGAGGTAACAAGATAACCAGAAATTTATGTGAATTTAGGCTCCCGAATTCTCTCAGATTAATAGTAGTAGAGGAGATAGGATGAACATCTTCAAATCCAGGCTTTCTTGCTTTCTTTTTAAAGGAGCCATGAAACCCAGTGTCGGTGGAAATTACCCAAAATCGTTAATCTCATTTTTTTTTATGCAAGAATATATATACGACCAATGAAATCAATGAAACATACGTTTCTGAGTGATGTCTCACAGCACCTTTTGGTTTTCACACCACCTTTTTTGAAGAAAAATATAGCTACCCGATTAATAACTATCTGCTCTAAATTGTATAAAGACCTTCAGCGCCTAATGAAAGTTTTTCGGAGAAAAGAGATGAAAAACCAATTGAAAAAGGTGCTAATGACTTCAAGTACCGTTGTTATAGTAGAGATTCTAATGCTGAAGTGAGTTCACAAGATGGCAGTGTATTACCCTAACTTCTGTGTTTTCTTTTAATTTGAAGTTTTCAATTAATTTTTCGTCAGGATTCCTGAAACTTTGCAATTTTCCTTGACATTCCTTTTTTTAAATAGTAATTATGGCGTTTTGTGTGTTTCTGAATGATGTTTCCAACCACTGTAGAATACTGACCGTCTTTGAAGCAAATAACTTCACGCGTAGACCTCGAAGAGGTGGCACCGAAGAAGTTTATGTAGATAGAACTTCATTAATTTTTCTACAAAAGAGACTAGAATGTTTATTTATTTAATTGTTTTAATCTTATTTTCTTTAGCAGATTTTAACCAAAGTAATAGCCATAAAAATATCTTTTATTGGACCTTAATTACACTGTTTAAGAAGGCATATGTTCTAAATATAAGGATGTTTCATAGTGCATAATTGCTTTTAGTACAAATATCCTTTATAAAGGAAATATATTCTAATAAATGAAAAGTCTGTAAAGATTAGTAGACATATCGACATATTAAATTATTGACCGACAACAAACTAAATGTTTTTTTTGCGATTTATTTGCACGAAATATCATACGTGGAAAGAATCTTTTAAAAAGCTAGTTTTGTAGGAGAAAATTCTATGCGTATGCCTAGGTTTTAAATGGTAAACTACTAAGCCTGCATTAGCTGCAGTACCTTAGTTATTAGCTACAACTCAAATAGCAGTATTCCGAGCAACTCTCTTGAACTTGGATAAAACTTAAAGCATCGCATTTTGTGTGTTTTTCAAATCAGTTAGTTTGTAAGCTACTGAAAGCTATATAAGAAATATGTTATGCATAGAAGAAATATTATGAAAAATCCTTCTTGTATAGTGAAGCTACCAACATAAAAATATTCGGCACAGCAATTTTCCTGCGGGCCTTTGCTGTCAAGCCTTTAGGCCACATGCCGGCGTGCCGAAATCTTTACGGTGGTCAATGCGTTTTCAAAGGTTTTGGCCTGGCTTTGAGAACTAGCTATGGGTTAATTTTGTACATTACTAAATTGTGGTAAAATTAGGAATCATGTTTCTTGTTTTCTAGTATATCTCATTAGAAACGCTTGCAAAATTCATAAATTAAAATGATAATGGATAATGTTTCCCAAGTGGAAAAGGCTTACAGACAGACTGAGCTTGACTCAAATCCATGCATTGGTTCGACTAAATTACTTAGTGAAAGGATAACCTTTCACTAGGATTACCTCTTGCAATAATCCCCAAATAGTGAAGCGATCTTAATGAAGATCACGCCATGAAAATTCAGTATATAAGAGAACCCTAATGTAGACAGTTTGAAGCTGTAGATAAATAATGTAGTTTTTTTTTTTTTTTTTTTTTTTTTTTTTTTTTTTTTTGCCAGAAAAAATATCACGGATGCGTGTGTTTATTTTTTCTCCAAGGGACTATAGTATTGAACCAATGGTCTTGTAAGATCGGGAGAGGGCCCATTCGAACGGAAATTAAAAGTTCTAGTGCCCTTTGTAAGTTACCAAAAAGATTGGAGGGCAACTAGCCCCCTGCCGAGTTCCTTTTTTTCCAAAGATGTCCAATCAAATTTTGAGAAAGCCATTTGGTTCAGCATAGTTTAAAGGTCCAATAACTATGCCTCTGGAGATGACATAACCCCCACAGCACCTGGGCAAAGGACTATACGTTATATCATTTGTGGGGATTCTCCACGGGGCGAATTATCCGTAGGGAGGAAATTTTCTGTGAATTTCTGAATTCTTTCTATTTGTCTTACTGTCTCTTTGGCTGGTCATGTGAAGAGAATGTTTTGGGGAATGCCCTGGGGAAACATTTTCAGCGGGGAGGGAATTGTCTGGGCTCATTTTCCAGTGGTGATGGGGTATTTTCCAGGGATCAATTTTTCATGGGAGAATTTTCCGCTGGAAGAATTCTATGGAGGGATTTTCCACGGAGGTGGGATTTCCGGTATGATTTGAAAAATGACCAGAAATTAGCCTAATTAAAAACTTTTTTTTAAATGAAAGTAAGGAGAATTTTCTAGAAGGAATTGTCCGGGGGCAATTTTGTTTCCCCGGGGGATTCCTACCTCTATACGCTAAAATTTGACTTTTTGTCCTAATTCTTTAGAAAATCTCCTGAAACCCAAGGGCCGTTTAACTGGAATAAGAAGCTTTTTTAAAGCACTACAAAACTTTAGCGTAAAGATAGCGAGGCGTTGAGGACGAGGCAGAACCCCCCACCTCATATACGGAATTATCTGTCTTTTTTTCAATTTTTAATGTTGCTCATTACATAGGACTAAGTCACTTTCATTGTGATTAAAATGAATGAAGCTGTGACTAGATTTTGGTGGAAGAGGAGCGTGCATAGCTGTGTTGGTCTGTGATGGCTTGTTGCTGTGTTAAATTCTTATAGCATCATTTCTTTCTTCTTAAAGAGTAACAGTCATTATCATCACAAACTAAAATTTTTGGAAATACGTGTGGGCTGACAGGAAAGAAGAACATTTTGGTGAAATAAAACAAAATGTATCGAAAAGAGGATTGAAATAGCGCTGAATCAGGTAAATTACTATCCCATAATGTTTTCTATTTCAAAAAGGGTAAGAAGGTAGACAATCTGCTAAAGACTACTTGCTAAATTTTGTAAGGGTGAGGGGCGGAAGAGATGATAGTAGCCCTAGCCCAATATAAATTTGTCCTAGCCAAAAGTATGAAAAAAGCTATTTTTAAACGAGTTTTGCCTGAGTCATTGGTTGCATTATTAAATAAAAATATAATTGTTGATAACTAAGAAACGTCGACAGCAATGAAAGGAAGTATGATAATCTGATTAAGCGGCTCAATAGTAACCGAAACTCAAAAAACCGGAATTTTGATACCCATAGATACATCAATAGAATCATATTTTTATGCTGATTTCAAATATATAATTATGTTTATAATATATCATAGATCATAATCCATCAAATATATATTAAAGTTTTATCATGTTTAGTCTCGCCCATCAAAAGTTAGGCGCCAGAGGATACGAGACTTATTTTCGAAAAAAGGGGGAAACAACCTCTAAAAGTTATAGAACTTTAACGTAAATAATACCATCAGATTTGAAATATTTTAAGGCCATATTGTAGAAATTTCCAGACTCTATCTTCATAATCGTGGAATTTTGTATTTTTTTGCCGTAAGAAATATCACGGATGCGTCTTTATTTGTTTTTTTTTGTTTTATGTTTGTTTGTTTGCTGTTTTTTTTATTTTCCAAGGGGTGATCGTATCGATCGAGTAGTCCTAGAATATCGTAAGAGGGCTTATTTGAACGAAAGTTAAAAGTTCTAGTGCCCTTTTTAAGTGACCAAAAAAATAGGAGGATAGCTTGGCCCCCTCCCACGTTAATTTTTTTTCCAAAGTCACCCAATAAAAATTTTGAGATAACCATTTTGTTCAGCATAGTCGAAAATCTAATAAATATGTCTTTGAGGATGACTTAATCCCCCACAGTTGCCGGAGGAAGGGCTGGAAGTTATGAACTTTGCCCATTTTTTAAATATAGTATTGGTTAATGGGAAGTATAAAGACGTTTCAGGAGGGATTTTTTTATGAGGGGCGGGGGTGTTGGAGGAGGGGGTTACGGGTGAGGATCCTTCCATGGAGGATGTTTCCTTGGGGGAAGGGACATTTCTATGAAGGGGGCGCCGGATTTCCCAGCATTATTTAAAAAACAATCAGAAATTAAATAAAAAAAACTAGTTTTTTTAAGTGAAAGTAAGGAGCAACATTAAAACTTAAAACAAACAGAAATTATTACGTATATGAGGGGGTTCACCCCCTAGTCAATACCTAGCCCTTTCCGCTAAAGTATTTTTTAGTAGTTTCAAAAGAGCTATCTATTCTAATTAACTTTGAAATTCGAACTTTAGCATCAAGAGCCAGGTATCGACTAGGGGACAAACTCCTTAATATACGTAATAAAACATACGAATATAGAAGTTCGTTACGTAAGTTAATTCGTAGGTTACGTCAGAACAAAATTTCGAGAAAACCATTTAGCCAAAAAAGTAAAATTATATGCAAATTTCGTTTTAATTATTCATGTACGGTGAGCCAAAATCAAAGCTGTATTAATTCAAAAACGTTCAGAAATTAAATAAAAAAAATAAGTTTTTTTTAACTGAAAGTAAGGAGTAACGCTAAAACATAAAACGCACAGTAATTAGTCCGTATATGAAAGGGGCTCTCCCCTCCTCAACGCCTCGCTCTTTATGCTGAAGTTTGACTCTGTCTTACAACTTTATTTTTCAAAACAATAAAAAACTTTAGCGTAAAGAGCGAGGCGTTGAGGAGGGGGCAGCCCCTTTCATATACAGAATAATTTCCGTTCGTTTTAAGTTTTAATGTCGCTCCTTACTTTCAGTTAAAAAAAATCTTATTTTCTAGTGTTCTTTTAGTTCTAAATATATCCTAGAGCTATACCTGAGACCATCAGAGGAGAGGGGTGTGTCGTTAGAAAAACGACCATGATATTTGGAAATAGCATAAAATAAAGGATTTAATGGTACTGTTCATTTTCTAATGTTTCCTTCAGAAGAACTGCTAAATTACAGTTTTACTAGGCTTGGTGCTCTATTGAGTGTTTAGTAGCAGTAGTATTAATATAAGAAATAAAAGGCAATCAAACCTGTAGTAAGATACAATAGAATTCCTTCAGAAAAGAAAATAATTGGGTAATCCAACAATAATTTACTGAAACGACTAGCATAAAATTTTCGAGATCAATTTATACATAAGACCAGATAAACTTTCAAATTCATAGCAGGTCTGGTGTTACACTTCTGTTGTA
Source organism: Artemia sp. Qi Xiang Cuo (assembly GCF_049724085.1). Classification (NCBI taxonomy): domain Eukaryota; kingdom Metazoa; phylum Arthropoda; class Branchiopoda; order Anostraca; family Artemiidae; genus Artemia; species Artemia sp. Qi Xiang Cuo. The sequence continues at coordinate 51,188,587 of NC_142799.1, read as the reverse complement.
GTAATCTGTTCTGACGAGAGTTCTTTTGCTTTGGACCTGAAAAAATAATATATAAAGTTCAAATTTATTGAAAAATGGCTAGCAAACAGTCCTTAGGAGCCAGATCCCTATTGTAAGGCAGTCAACTTTTTATCAGTCAATTTAAAGCTCGAAAAAGAAAGCAAAATAGTTGTTCATCAAATGTAAAAATAACAAACAAAGCGGGTAGTGGGATAATCTAAGTAGAAGTGATTCATTTTCTTGATTAGTTAAGATACACCGCTCTTCAATCGTATAACGTACGTGCGAAAGGAGAATTGCTAGTGAGTCTAGGTGGTAGTCAAGATCTAATGAAATAATAAATTTCAGGGAATAAAAGTTCTGTAATAGGACTTTGAAATAAATTTTTTACAACAAGTGTGTGCAAGCTTGTCTGAGGATGAGAGCTACATAGTGCTTTCACTGTCCCTGATTTCTTAGGGATTTCACCAAAAGAAAATAATGTCTCCAAGAAAATCGAAGCTTCAAAAATCAGAGTCTTACTTGCCGTTTGGTACAATTTCTGTAGTAAGTTCTATATTGTAAGATTTGATAACAATCGCTAATGCCTCTTCACCTGGTGTTCATTTTCTCAGTTTTGTGCTGGATCAAGAGAAACATTCACTAGTCAGTTCTTGGAAGGATTCCTAACATGGAAAGGTTCAACAGTGTTTGTAATTCTCGTTAATCGATATATATAAATTGGAATGGTGTTTCTCTTGGTTCAACATTGTTTGATTCACGGAAAAAAGCTTCTGCTGCTATAAACCAGCTCCTGGAGTCCAGGTCAGATATCTTTCAGCTTAAAAGATTTAGGGTGAATTTTGATTTCAGTATGTTTTTGCCAGGCTCAGTAAAAAAAAAAATGATGTGTAACCTAGCTGTGGGTAGACCATATTAAACTGAATTATTACACATCAAAGGATAATCTCACAGAATAGTCTTCTTTGTTTCTTTACTGGAAGCCCGGAATTTGGTTAATCACTCGTGTCTGGCTTTAAATTCAATTTTGAGTAAATCGTCTATGCGTTAAGGGTCGAACACAACAAAAATTTGACGAAATGGAATCACGGGATTTTTTTTTGTTTTATTTCAAGAAAAATATTTCAATTTTTGTTTTCCGTGTTTTCCTTTGGTAATTTTATATAATTGGTAAACGTCTTTTTGTTGAGGGTTGTTAGTAGAGTAGACGTCTGGTAGAAGTTGATGCATCTTAACCCGTGTAAAAGTCCAATGAAATAGCTTTTCCTATGTTTTAGAAATTCAAAGAAATGCTGGAAACACTTAAGAACAGGGAATTCATAGAATACTAGAGGGATTTCTGCTCCAAAATTGAAAATTCGATGATGATTTTCAATAATATTGTAGCAAAGCTGATCAGCAGAAATAGTCAATTGGTGATAGTTTGCAAATGTATTCGCTACTCAGTTCATTTTTGCACCTCATATGCAAGTAAAACGCCTCATACAATTTGTATTATTTGTTAAAATTTCAGTAGGGTAATTCAATTTTACACTCCCAATTTTAAAACCAGAATTACGTGTAGTTTACCATAATTCTGAAAAATTCTCTATTATAACAAAGGACGAAGACTACACTGCCTTTCATTCATTTAATTTGTGTTTCAATGAGCGCATTTTATTGTAAATCTTGTTTTAGTTTTATATGTGCTTTGCTGAGGACGGCCCTTGGATATACAGCCAAAATATTGATTTAGGGTAAATATTTTTTATTGTCTTCCCCATTGTTTTACCTGTTGCTGTTTGTATTCTCTGTGCATGATATATAATATTGACATGTCAAGACATAGAACCAGTTTCTATGGGGATATGAAAGTTTTTTTTTATTTTCCCAAGAGAGAAATCCCTTTCCTCCCTATGTGTAGATACATTATCTTTTGACATATAATTCTCTTGGCCAAGGATATCTCTATTTTCTCATTCCCTATTATTTTTTTTATCTGAATTCTATTTTATCTCCACAAACAAATGTAATGTTCCTGACTTTCCAAACTTGAAAGAAGAAGCACTGGGTCCAGCCCTTAGAATAGTTCTGAAAATCAATAAGAGATCACTTTTAGTACGTAATATTAGGGTTGACTCAGTACAGTTGGCATCACCCCCATCAACAAAGAGAAAACTTACCGTCCACCATAGGCTTATGAGGGTCAATTCTCAAGCCTTCCAAATCAGCTTCCCGAAGTTTAGCCTTATACTAGTCTTTAGTAAACTTATGCTAGAAGTTTAGCATTATACACACGGTTCTAGCTCCACTTCCCCTGAAAGTTTCAACTTAATTGTCTTAAGATTCCCTGGGATATTGCAGATACGCCATTTTGACAACCTGAGGTGCACATAGTGTATTGTGATTCAGTTCACAGTAACTAAAGAAAAACACAGCTGATTAAGTAAGCATATAGAATGAAGTGGAGGTAGAACAAACAAAGTGTTAAGTTCGACTTTTGCGGCGACGAAATGTTGATATTGAAGTGGCTTCGTTAAAGCCAATAATGAAAGCTTTCGTTTGTATGTATTTGGCTTTTGCCATCTCTGTGTGGTAAATGCTAGGATTCGCTGATATCCCAACATATGACCTTTCACTTAACTTTTCTTGCCTTTTTTCTAGATCTCAGAAATGTAAAAAAAAAAATTGTGAAAAACGTACTACAGAGTAAATAAGAAATTAAACCAAACCAAAAAGACTAAAATTCATGTAACTTAATCCAAGGAGTTTAAACCTTATTTTTGAAAAATAAAACGTTTATTTGGGAATTTACGACACTGAGGCTATGTTTTGATTTGTAAAGAAGAAAGTATAGGTTGTTTATTGTTATTTTTGTTTCTTTGATTCACTATAAAATCAAACTAGGCGTCACACCAGCGTCACTAGCCAAAATATTGGGGGGGGGAATGAATTTTACCGACTGATTTGGATGATATTGCTAATAAGGGATTAGGTCTGGTTGATATATATTATTTTATATATTCAATTCTTTATATTTTATTATTATATATATTAAATATCAACATATACCAAGAGTAATGATAAACGAAAATGAAGAACAAAGAAATTTGCTATTAGAACACTTGCGAAAACGACAATTACAACGAGTCAAACACAAAATTGAAGAACAAAGAAATACGCGATTTACAGAAAAGCGATAGCGAGAATTATAACGAGTTAAAAACGAAAGTGAAGAGAAAAAATATACGGTTGCAAGACATGCGACAAAGAGGATCAGAACGAATAAAAATGAAAATGAGGAATAAGGAAGTATGTGGTTAGAAGATATAAGACAGCGAGAAAAAAGAAATATGCGGTTAGAATATGAGCGACAATAAGAATCAGAACGTGTCAAAATGAAAGTGAAAACCCAAGAATTGTACGGTTAGCAAACATCCGAAAGCGAGTATCAGAACGTGTCAAAAATGAAAGTGATGAACAACGAATTGTGCAGTTAGAAGACAAGCGACAGCGAGAATCAAAACGAGTCCAAATGAAAGTGAAAAAGAAATAAATTTTACGTAGAAGAACAACGCCATCGTAATCTTTGATGCCAACAAATCGTGGCGCAAAACCCAGTACAAAACTACAAAGATGTCGTAAACTACGCAAGTGTTAATTACAAGTCATTGGGACCTTTTAACGTTGCATCTGTTCACTGTGGAGTCATTTTCCCGAGGAAAGAGTAACAAAGCTTATTTATTTGGAGCTTGCTGCTTGCTTGGTCAAATTACATTGCCACCTCCACAATTTCCAAATTAATTGGCTCTCTAAGGAGTTTCAAAAACAAATCCGAAACTTGAACTCATGTTTTGCTTTAGGTTCATTCAACATAAGCGATAATCGGTAGTCATAATGTTTTCAACTTCAAAGTAGCTGGACAAATTTATCACAAAATCAATTTAGGGGTACATCCATCATAAACCCCTGGAAGGTGATTTTGAACCACCTTCATATAACCAAATTTACTTTTTAGACTCCGGTGAGCCTGTTGAAAAGCACCTTGCACATTCTTTAAATTATGGGATCTCTTGTAATCTAATCGATCTCTTAGAAGAAATATTGCGAGGCACAAACAACAATACCAAAGTTTACATAAAAATACTAGAAGTGGAGGATGATGTAAATTAACCTACCGCATCACTGGGACAACAGCCTTAGTTAAAAGACAAGCGGCAATGAGATTCAAAATGCTTTGCTTCAGGTTTTGTTATGTTTGTTGTTAATGAATAAACCCTTTCATTCTTAAAAAAAAAAAAAAAAAAGCCTGCTGCTTGTCACCGGTTTTTCCGGTACTATATATATATATATATATATATATATATATATATATATATATATATATATATATATATATATATATATATATATATATATATATATATATATATATATATATATAAAATATATATATATATATATATTAATTATTTTTATTAATTATTAATTATTTATATATATTAATTTAACTAAAAAGCCTGCTGCTTGTCACCGGTTTTTCCGGTACTATATATATATATATATATATATATATATATATATATATATATATATATATATATATATATATATATATATATATATATATACATGTATATATGTATATATGTATATATGTATATATATATGTATGTATATATATATATATATATATATATATATATATATATATATATATATATGTATATATTTATATATATATAATATATATATGTCCGCAAATTGGTGAACGTTGACATTCGCCGGGTAATGTCCAAAATACCTTTTTCTCTTCTTTCTCTTCTTGATTTTGTCAGCGTTGCCAGTCAACTTTTTCAAATTGATGCAAGGTTTGATGATGACAGGTTAGGTTATATTAGATTAGGTTAGGCTAGGTTAGCTTAGGCAAGACCCATTTCTGATATTTATAACCAAACTTTACCTAATTTATTCTAACCTAATCTAAACTAACATAGTCTAACCTATCCTAACTTTAACTTTTACCATCATAGCTTGTATAAGACTGAAAAAGCTGATTCGCAAAGCTAACTGGATCAAAGCAGAGAAAAAGAAATTTTGGACCTTTACGGTAACGTATATATATATATATATACATATATATATATATATATATATATATATATATATATATATATATATATATATATATATATATATATATATATATATATATATATATATATATATATATATATATTGCAAATTTCATATTAGATATCCTATTATACTTACTCTGTACTGGAGGGCAATTGAACGTTGGTTGATTCATAGGAATGTACTTCGTAGTGACCATAATAGTCATTGTGGTAAGCTATTTGATTGGTCGAACTGCTATCTGAATAGCAAGATGGCGAATATGCTTGTCCATCTACATAGTCACCCCTTCGATAGTATGTATTGTACTCAAAATCGCTTCTTGCCAAGCCAGATGGATCTGAAGGGCAAGCCGTCACAGTAACAGGGTACTAAAAACAAAATTTCATAAAAATTAAATATACATTATATGTATATATATATATATATATTCATCCCTTTTTTTGCCTATCAAAGTTGATCGTTCTTCTGGGAAAAAAAAATGCAAAATTCCACATTTGTGAAGCCTCTACAATAGGGTTCTCTTATATGCTGAATCTGAGAGTAGTTTTCATTGCGATCGCTAATTCTCGATGAGAGCGGCTGCCCCCTTTTCAGCCCTCCACTCTTTACGCTAAAATTTCATAGTGCTTTAATAATATTTCTTTCACTGAATCAGTGTACCTTTCTTAAGCACTAGATTTTAAAGAATAAGATCAAAAAGTCAAAAATTCAGTGTAAAGAGCGGGGAGATTTGGAGGGAGAAGCTCCCTCATATAGGATAAGCTCCCTCGTACAGGAGAAGCTCCCTACAGACCAATTTTCGTTCGTTCCAAGTTTTAATGTCGTTCTTTACTTTCAAATGAAAAACTCACTTTTTTTCACTCTAACGTAATTTTTGTTCGTTTGGAATAGCATACCTAAGGTTAAACGAAATACGAGAAGGACTATCACCCCCTGAAATGCGATTTTAAATCAAAATCTAACTTTTACATAGCAATACTTCGAGAAAAAGAGCTCCTTCAGTGGATTTAACTTTCGAAATAAACTATAATTATCCAAAATGAACATTAATGCACTGATGCACAATTTTACACCACCGTACTAATATTATCAAGACTCAAATGAATAAACTTAGGAAAAAAAGCTTTAAAATAAACGTTAATATTAACCGTTCATTTTGAATGGACTATATGCATCTTTAAGACTGGATCTGCTACCTTGCGGCGCTACTGACTCTGAAATTAGAAAGCTGAATATATAGATTTTAGATAATTCTGAATCAACTGGTTGTCTCAGAACTTGCAATTGATGGCTTTTTGACACTCTTTTAGTCATAATTGTTGTTTTGCACGAGATAATGGTAGAAACCATGTTTTGCTGTGGTACAATCATTTTTGCTGCTTGAAAATGTCATTAAAGCTTTCTATTTTCTTTTTAATGAGCCTTCTCCCTATATCCAAGGACCCTTGGTTTTATATTGTCACCATTTGGAAGAAAAACAACAAATAAACACGCATCCGTGATCATCATTCTCGAAAAAAAAGTCCAAAATCTCTGATATATTGCTATTTTGTATATTGTTATCAAAAACACTTTTTTTTTAAGTTTTGGTTGTTATTAGCACGAGTCACTCTTTACTTACAATTCCTTACCATGAACCATTTAATATAAAAAAAAACATGATATTTCCATTTAAACATCGATAAAAACGTCTTGTTAGCAGTTATATCCTGTGTCCTTGTAAGTTCTTTGACGGCCTTTATGATCCTCTCTCCCCCCTTACCTCTATACTTTTTGTGCCAGGAAGCATGGAAATAAAACTTTTTATGTTACAAAGAAAACTTTTTTTGCAAAAGAGGGAAGATACCATCCCGTGGCATCCATATTCAGGATTATTTCAAAATAAGCTGTATTAACCCTCCTCCTTCCCTCAGACCCACTTCTATGTTTATCTGATGGCTCGTAGGAATCTAGAAATCCAGGGATAAAATGAACTTTTTGAGGCATCAGGCACACCTGTCTCCCTCCCCATCTAAACAATCACTCAGCCTACCTCATCGATAATAGTCGATGCGTAATTATTCATCAGTGAGCATGATTTTATCAAACGCCAAGAGAATCAACTTAGATAAATGAAGCTTTAAAATAAATATTTATATTAAATTTATATTTTAAATGGACTGTGTCACACTTTAAGAACGTTTGCACCATGTCACAGAGCAGGCACGTACGCAGGAACTTGTTTCGGGGGGAGCAAATCCTTCAAAATAGAGGATAAAAGGCACATTATATTACGTAACATCTACAAAAACCAAAAGCACACATATCAAGAAATAGTGACTCCCTCTATATTGCAAATTGCAGCCTACGAGCAGAGCTAAGAGCAAACGTTTCCAGAATCTCATCCACTGATATAGAAAATCTCGATTGACATTCAAAAGTGCCAAGCCATTTAGTCACTCTTCATCCATTCGGCTGCGGAGATAGGTTTTTAGCCTTTTCATTGAAGAAATGACCTCTCAACACAGGCCGTAGAAGTGGGAATGACACAGAAAATGCGGAGTAAAATATGGACGTTGGGAAATATGCCTCGCTCACACTCAGCCAGGCTCTGCACTGCCGTCTCTGGAAAAAGACAGGGAGCTACTTTCAGCCACTTAGCCCGCCATAGTTGATGCTCAGCCTTCACAGCCGACTCCGAGCTTGTTAGATCTGAGGCATATAACTTGATCAGTTCTTTAACATCGCAAATAGGATCTTTTACGACAAAAGATGGCAGGATTTCGCTGAGGCCTTTCCGGATAACTTTTTGCTTTGTGAATCGAGATTCAAGTGATTGTATGGGTTGGTCCACGAATGGGATGAAAAGGGAAACTCGATAGTAAAATTCTACGTGCTTTTCTGCCGCTATATCATGTGGAATGTTGACGACATTTGTCTTTCGTGGTATGGCAATGGTGATTTGCAGTTCTTGGCATACGCACGTGACTTTCGAAAACAGCTGACCTAACTACTCCTAACCTTATTTCGTGGATCTTGAAACATTTCTGTCACACTTTCGACACACTGAATACACATATCCATATCGATGTTTTCTGACTGCAGCTGCTTAGACAAATTCAGTGTGTACCCCAGAAAATTTTTTTTCACAATAAGGGCCACTATATAGTCCAAGCTTAGGATGTTATTGAGCAGACTTCTGGCTTTTGATGTCGCCACGGAGTCCCCATTTGTCTCTATGTCTTCTAGGGTCTTAAATATCGGAACAACTAACTGCTTTGATATCTGTATCGTATCGTGTCTTTCAACCCATCGAGTTCCGCACACTCCTTTCAGATTGACATCAATGTAAGTTTTTAAGACAGCGCTTCGCTTGGCACTGAGGTATGAACTCGTATCCACGATTTTTCTTCTCGAAAAAAAGCGAAATTCCAGATTCGTAGATGGAAGCTCGAATGCTCTACAACAGGGTTCTCTGCTGTTCAGAAGGCGATGATGAGATTTTCATCAAAATTACTATTCCTTCGGGGGTTGTTTCCTCGCTTTTCTAAAATAAAGCAAATATTCTCAGGTTCGAAGCCAGATCCAACATTTTACCAAATCTAAGGGGGGAGGGGCAAAAAATGTTTAAACCCAGGCCTATGATGTCATGGGAAAGTCCCATCAGTGGTGGGAATTCCCGTTCTATTTTTGTTTCATGATTCCCTAATGTTCCACTCGCAGATAAAGTTCAGTTTTTTTTATTCCATGAAACTCTATTTCTACATACTGGAACAAAAAACATAAGTGGACTAATAAGGGGATAAAGAAACTAAGTAAGAGGTTAATGTCTCTTTTCTATGCAGCAAAAGGGTCAGTAGCCACATCCTTGCTGAGGCAATTCACCTCCTCTTTATTGAAGGCTATGACAATTAAATCACTAAGCCTTTGTCACCACAGGCCGTGCGTAGAAATGTTTTCACATGTTTCTTGGTGCTGAACAATCTTTCTTTCGTCACAGAAGTAACCGCAAGAGTAAGAGTCATATCAATAATTTTAATAAATTTGCTGAAGGTTCATTGTAGCTTGGAAAGTTCGGACCGAACTTCTAAAACATAGGACAGGTGAATCAGGTCGATTGAAGAAGTGATTTCACTGTCCCAGCTTGTAAGGGGAGGGATAGATTGTTGATCCCAAACGTTGGGTAGAAACTACAGGAATTTCGATTTTCTCTTTTTCCAGAATCTGGATATTCTGGGTCCAGTACATACAAACTTTTGTACAGGCCGGTGTTTCCCGCGAAGCGTGCGTCAGTTTCGCTGATGAATCAGTCAATTGGAGAATAGTGAAGAATAGCATCGTCATTCTAATGGTCAGCACTACTGGAAGAGCTCCTTCTCACTCTGGCTGAGAGAACAAAGTAATCAATAAGGATTTGGAAAGGTCTGTCTCACCTTGGTCGCTGAGAGGTGTTTTTCTTCGGCCGGTATTCCCATTGATGATGCTTCGACCGGTATCTAACGACCGATGAATACCGGCCAAGCAGAATTTGCCTGTTTGATAGTCCATCAAGCTTAACTTAGTTGCTTAGATTAGTCGAAGAACTTTCAAGTAGTCAATATTTGGATGCTGTGGCGCACATGATTCTGAAAGGATCGGGCAAAGTGGTTTTTCCATCACAACCAAGCAACGTAGAAACGGGATAGTAAAAACGCAATCCCTTAAACCTTTGACCTCAGCTGTTATTTTAGAATTGGTTCACTGCTCAGAAAGCACATCAAGAACTCGATTGATTGGTTTCATCTTAAGTCCTATCTTGCAAATAGACTTCAGTAGCTCTATTGGTGTCTACTAGCCTGTCTAACTCAAGAGCCTACAGCCCAACTTCTTTCTGAGCTCTGAAGAGTAAATCATAGCGCGTAGGACATAGGGTTAAATACATGTAAAGTGACTGCGTCACTCTAAAAAATCCAACGACTCTTTTTCTTTTCCTTGATCGTTTGGATTGGGACCAAATTCAGCCTATTTGAGTGACAATGACTCCCGGTTTACTCAAGGACTGGAGAAGAAGGAATTATCTTTGGAAAAAGTGGAAAGCTTCTTCTCTAGTTCGTCACCTGGATGAATATAAGAGTTACAGAAATGTATTTAAATGAATTATTCGCCTTACTAAGTCTGATTTTTATTTTAGGAAGTTTTCTGACTGTGGAAAAGAAGTTAGGAAAACCCGGAAACTTATTAATTCAGTTCTTAAACCTGGTCCTCCCAAATAAGTTTTTCCACAAATTCTTAATCAACGGCCAGCTGGTATCCGGCAGAAATGTCGAAGAAAGTCAACTAGCGTCTTATTTCTCTGCTGTTGGGAAAACCACAGTTTATTTCTGCTCTCTGTTTTTGTGAGTAGGTGCTTTTCAATTTTATGTTCTTAAATGATTAACAATTTAAATACTTAAAAGTCTTGTTTCGTAATCCCCCTCTTTTAAAGGCCGTGTAGCCTTTTTGGGGGATTTGTGATTGTGCTATTAAATTGTTTTTGTTGTTTGTTTTTGTTTCTTTTTTTAATATAAATCTTATCTTAAATCAATGGATATAGACCGCTTGTGCTACATGTTGATGCCAGACTTCGACCTGCACGCCATTGAAATGCCCCACTTGTCGCAAAAAATTCATCATAACACTAAGCAACACATCGACCCAGATTTAGATTTTTCCGAAGAACCAGTTCCTTAATGTCTAAAGTTAATGACCGGGCATTTAGCTTTTCCATATGGTCTCTAATTGTTTTTGTCCTACACTTAGCCAAAGGCGATATCAATTGTATGACAAAACTTAGCTGTCCTTTTTTCAATACGTCTTTGGACTTATCATAGGCAGCGCAATAGCGCTGCCTAAGTAAAGCAAGATGTTGGCACAATGTATTATTTTTTTCTTGGTCTTAGACCAGGGCAGTCTTAGACCCCCGCCACGCCCATCATTCCCCCAAACACATTCAATCAAAATTTTGAGATAGCAATTTTGTTCAGCGTAATTGATTTCCGGATATAAATTATGTTTTTGAGGAGGACACTCCCCCACAACCCTCAGGGCAAGGGTTTTAAGTTATGCCCTGGGGGCATATAAGAATGATGTTGGCACAATTAATTATTTCTTGTTTTTTCCTTTAGACCAGGACACTTTGTATCGAAGAAGTTGTCGTAGAAACTTCGCAAATGGGTCACTCGATTGGAAATTGGAGTGGCTTATGCCCTTTTTAATGATCAAAAGTGATTGCGAGGCGATTAACACCCCTTCCAAAGCCATCGATTTCCCAACCATTTCCAGGCAAAGATTTGAGATAACCATTTTATTCGGCGTAGTTGATTTCCAGATAGAAAATATGTTTTTGAGGAGGACACTCGCCCACAACCCCCAGGGCGAGGGTTTTAAGTTATGCCTTGGGGGTATATAAAAACGACGTTGGCACAATGTATTATTTTTTTCCTTTAGACCAGGGCACTTCGTATCGAAGAAGTTGTCCTAGAAACTTCGAAAAGGGCTAATTCAATTTGAAATCGGAGTGGCTTGTGCCCTTTTTAATAGTCGAAAGTTAATGGAAGGCAACTAACACCCCGTCCACGCCCACCATTTCCCGAAACACATCCAATCAAAATTCTGAGATAGCCATTTTGTTCAGCGTAGTTGATTCCCAGATAGAAATTATGTTTTTGAGGAGGACACTCCCCACAGCCCTCAGGGCAAGGGTAGTACGTTATGCCCTGGGTTTATATAAGGTTCTTATAGAAAGCGTTGTCGTAGAAAATTCAAAAAAGGCTCATTCGATTGGAAATTCAAAGGGCTAGTGCCCTTTTTTATAGTTGAAAGTGATTGGGGGGCGACTAACCCCCCTCTCACGTCCACCTTTTCCCCGAACATATGCAATCAAAATTTTTATATAGCCATTTTGTTCAACGTTGTTGAAAGTTTTGTAAACTAGGTTTTTGAGGATGAAAGACCCCCGACAGCCCTTAAGGCAAGGGTTGTAAGCTATGTCCTGGGGATATATAAGGTTCTTATAGAAAACATTGTAGCATAAACTTCAAAAAGGGCTCATTCGATTGGAAATTGAAATGGCTAGTGTCCTTTTCAATAGTCGAAAGTGACTGGAAGGCAACTAACACCCCTTCCACGCCCACCATTTCCCCAAACTCATCCAATCAAAATTTTGAGATAGCCTTTTTGTTCCGCGCAATTTAAAGTTCAAGAAATCATACCTTTGAGCAGGGCTCTCCCCCCACAGTCTTCAGGGCAAGGGTTATAAGTTATGCCCTGGGGGCGTGTAAGTTTTTGCCCTGGGGGCATATAAGGTTTTTATAGATAGAGTAGTCGTAAAAACTTTAAAAGGGGCTCATTCAATTGGAAATTGAGAGGGCTAGTTCCCTTTTTAATAGTTGAGTGATTGGAGGGTAACTAACCCCCTTCTCACGCCCACCATTCCCCCAAACACATCTAATCAAAATTTTCAGATAGCCATTTTGTTCAACGTTGCAGAAAGTTCTGGAAATTTGGTCTTTGTGGATGACAACACCCCCCCCCCCCCCAGCCCTCAGAGAATGGGTTGTAAGTTATGCCCTGGGGGCATATAAGGTTTTTATTGAAAGCGTTGTTGTAGAAACTTCAAAAGGGCTCATTAGATTGGAAATTGAAAGGGCTATTGCCTTTTTAATAGTTGAAAGTGATTGGAGAGCGACTAAAACCCCTCTCACGCCCACCATTTACCCAAACACATCCAATCAAAATTTTAAGATAGCAGTTTTGTTTAGCGTAGCTGAACGTTCTAGATATTAGGTCTGACAGGATGAAAACAACCCTCACAGCTCTTCGGGTCAGGGTTTTAATTTCTGCCATGGGGGCATATAAGGTGTTAATAGGAATTGTTGTCGTAGAAACTCAAAAAGGGCTAATTCGATTGGAAATTGAAAGGCCTGGTGCCCTTTTTAATAGTCGAAAGTAATCGGAAGGCTTAACATTTTCATAGTAAAGATCGATGTGGGTATAATTTATTATTTTTTGGTTGTTGTTGTTGTTTAGACCAGGGCACTTTTTATCGAAGGAGCTGTCGTAGGAACTTCGAAAAGGGCTCATTCGATTGAAATAGAAAGGGTTGATGCCCTTTTTAATAGTCAAAAGTGATTGGAGGGAAACTAATCTCCGTCCCACGCCCACCCTCCCATTTGGCTTCATGTTTAAAAACTAAATGTTGCCATAAGATTAAATCAAAATGCACTGTGTTAATGCTAATTCCCAATAAGGCATCTCAGCAGTATCTCAAGAACGGCTGAGGGTATTATGTTCAAACTGTCGGGGCTACTTCTGCTTTTAAAATTTAACCAAATCAAAATAGTGTCAAAATCAGAAAAACTTATTTTGTGGAAAAAGTTTTTTTAATTAATTTCTGTTATTTTTATATTGACAAAGTCTTTTCAGGGAAAAAGAAAATAATACTTTAAATCTCTTCGGTTTTTAAGACTTTGTAGTTCGGCCTGATAATTGTGCGCCATTGACAAATTTTCAGCAATTTTTATCACCATACACTCTTTTAAAAATCTGGACACAAATAGTGCTGATTAATTCAGTTGCATACCTCCTCTAGTTGACCTGAAATGGAAAACTTGCTACCATTCGCAAACAAATCTCTTTACTTTCTTTGATAGCTTGGATCCACTTACGCTATTTTGATTTGGTGAAATTTTAAGAGCATAAGTAGCCACGAAAGTTTGAGCATAATGCTCTTATTCGTTCTTGGGATACTGCGGAGATACGTTATTGGGATTTGGTACTAACAAAGTGAAATTTGAATTAATCTTTAGGCAACATTTAGTTTTTAAACATAATGGGCAAATGGGAGGGTGTGCTTGGGAGGGTGGGAGTGGAAGGGGGATTAGTTGCCCTCCAATCACTTTCGACTATTAAAAAGAGCATCAGCCCTTTCTATTTTCAATCGAATGAGAACTTTTCGAAGTTCCCACGACAACTCCTTCGATACGAAGTGCCCTGGTCTAAACAGCAACAACCACAAAAAATATCACTAATCACTTTCGTCCATTAAAAAGGGTACTAGCCCTTTGAATTTCAAATCGAATGAGCCTTTTTTCAAGTTTCTACGACAAAGAGTTCAATAAAAACCTTATATGCCCCCAAGGCATAACTTATAACACCTGCCCTGAAGACTGTGGGGAGAGTGTCCTGCTCAAAGGTATAATTTCCTGAACTTTGAACTGTGTGGAACAAAATGGCTATCTCAAAATTTTTATTGGATGTGTTTGGCAAAATAGTGGGCGTGAGAGGGCCTTAGTCGCTCTCCAATCACTTTCAACTATTAAAAAGGCTTTAGCCCTTTCAATTTCCAATTGAATGAGCCCTGTTGAAGTTTCTGCGCTTTCAATAAAAACCTTATACGCCCCCAGGGCATATCTTACAGCCCTTTCCCTGAGGGTTGTCATCCTCAAAGACCTAATTTCCTTATTTCAAAAGGCACTAGCCTTTTGAATTTCCAATCGAATAATCCTTTTTTAAAGTTTCTACAACAGCACCTTCTATAAAAAACCTTATATGCCCCAAGGCATAACTTACAACTCTTGCCATAAGGGCTGTGGGGGACTGTCCTCAAGAACATAAGTTCTATCTGGAAATCAACTACGCTGAACAAAATGGCTATCTTAAAATTTTGATTGGATGTATTTCGAGAAATGGTGGGCGTGGAAGGAGTGTTAGTCGCCTTCCAATCAATTTCGAATATTAAAAAGGGCAAAAGCCACTCCAATTTCCAATTGAATGAGCCCTTTTAGAAGTTTCAACTTCTTCGATACGACAACCTCTTCGATACAAAGGACAACTTCTTCGATACGAAGTGCCCTACTCTAAAGGAAAAAATTAATAAATAATATATTGTGCCAACATCTTTCTTATAAGCCCCCAGCGCATAACTTAAAACCCTTGCCCTGGGGGTTGTGGGGGAGTTTCCTCCTCTTTACTTAGTCCCCGTTTCTTGTCTCGTTCTTGAGTGTCCCCGTTTTTAACTTAGGCAGCGCGATCGCACTGCCTATGATTTATACAACAACTTTCTATATAAACCTTATATGCACCCAGGGCATAATTTACAACCCTTTCAATGAGGGCTCTGAGGGGGGTTATCTTCCTAAAAGACATAATTTCCAGAACGTTCAACTACGGTTGAACAAAACGGATATCTTAAAATTTTGATTGGATGTGTTTTGAAAAATGGTGGGCGTGAGAAGGGCGTTACTCGCTATTTAATCACTTTCAACTATTAAAAAAGGCACTGGTTCTTTCAATTTTAAATTGAATGAAGCCCTTTGATATTTGTACAACAACACTTTCGATAAAAACTTTATATTCCCCAGCGCACAACTTACAAACCTTGCACTGAGGACCCCGTGATGTTTATAACTCTAAAAGACTTAATTTTAAGAACTTTTAACAGCGTTGAACAAAATAGATACCTCAAAATTTTTATTCAATGTGTTTGGGAAAATGGTGGACGGGAGAGGGGCGTTACTCGCTATCCAATCCCTTAGAACTAGTAAAAAAGGCACTAGCCCTTTCAATTTCCAATTGAATGAGCCCTTTTGAAGTTTCTATGACAACGGTTTCAATAAAAAATTTATATGCCCCCATGGCATAACTCACAACCCTTGCCCTGAAGACTGTGAGGAGAGGGTTTGTCATCCAAGACCTAATTTCCAAAACTTTCAACTACGTTGAATAAAATGGCTATATCAAAATTTTGATTGGATGTGTTTGGGGAAATGATGGGCGTGGGGGGGGAGTGGGGTTAGTTGCCCTTCAATCACTTTCGATTATTAAAAAGGGCACTAGCCCTTTCAATTTCCAATCGAATGAGCCCTTTTTGAAGTTTCTATGACAACGCCTTCTATAAAAACCTTATCTGCCCCCAGGGCATAACTTACAACCTTTGCCCTGAGCGCTCTGGGGGAGTGTCCTCCTCAAAAAAATAATTTATATATGGAAATCAACTACGCTGAACAAACTGGCTATCTCAAAATTTTATTGGATGTGTTTGGGGGAATGATGGGCGTAGGGGGGGGGGGGCTAGTTGCCCTCCAATCATATTTGACTATCAAAATGTGCACTAGCCCTTCGAATTTGCAATCAAATGAGCCTCTTTTGAATTTTCTACGACAAAGCCTTCAATAAAAACCATACATGTCCCCAGGGCATAACTTAAAACCCTTGCCCTGAAGGCTGTGGGGGAGTGTCTTCCTAAAAACATATTTTCTAACTGAAAGTTGACTGCGCGTAAAAAAATGGCTATCTCCAAAGTTTGATTGAATGGGTCAGGAGGACTTATGGGCGTGGGGAGGGCTAGTTGCCCTCCAATTACTTTAGACAATTAAAAAGCGCACTAGCCCTTTGAATTTCTGATTAAATGAGCTGGTTTTTAAGTTTTTACGACAACGCTTTCTATAAAAACCTTATATTCCCTCAGGGAAAACTTAAAACCCTTGCCCTAAGGGTTGTGGGGGAGTTTCCTCCTCAAAAATATATTTTCTGTCCGGAAATCAACTACGCTGAACAAAATGGTTATCTCAAAATTTTGATTTGATGTGTTTGGGGAAATGATGGGCGTGGGGGGGGATAGTTGCCCTCAAATCACTTTTGACTATTGAAAAGGGCACTAGCCACTCCAATTTCCAATCGAATGAGCCCTTTTCGAAGTTTCTACGACAAATCCTTTGATACGAAGTGCCCGGATATGGAGAAAAAAAAAACACATTGTGCCCACATCGTTCTTTACTTAGGCAACGCTAGGGTGCTGCCTATGGTAGTCGGGAACTTTGAGGGCCTTATCTATGTTTCAGGCTCTCTCGAAGCTTAAGATTCATGCGTTTTCAAAATGAATTTAATAGTTTACCTTTTACCAGAAAACCTTTAGTTTTACTGAGAAAACAATAGTCTTTGAATAGTAGACCCCGAAGCCGCACCGAAAAGTCGGCGGCGCGCCGCCGAAAAAAAGACGGCGGCGCGCCGCGGATTCTAGCAGCGACGGCGTCACTAATACGCCGCCGTTTTTTTGTTTTTCTCTCTCTTTTTTGGTTATCGATATCGACCTCCGGGCTTCAACCGTCATCCCGGCTAATCTGTTTCTTAAAGATAAATACTGTCATCTTGGGCTCGACATGTATATCGGTTCGTAGGAAGAAGAAAAAGAAATTTTTCTTGAAACAAAAATTCTACCTTCCACTTTAAAATTCTGTTCATTTTTCTTTCTGATTTTTTCGGATGAAAAGAGGTAGATAAAAGAGCATTAGGCAATTCAGGATGTTATCATAGGCAGCACAATCGCGCTGCCTAAGTAAAGAACAATGTTGGCACAATGTATCATTATTTTTTTTCATACCAGGGCAATTCGTATGGAAGGAGTTGTCGTAGAAGCTTCGAAAAGGGTTCATTCGATTGGAAATTGGAATAGCTAGTGCCCTTTTCAATAGTCCAAAGGGATTGAAAGGCAGCTAACATCCCTTCCAAGCCCAACATTTCCCCAAACACATCCAATCAAAATTTTAAGACAGCCATTTTGTTCAGAGTAACTGATTTCCAAAGAGAAAATATGTTTTTTGAGGAGGTTACTTCCCCACAAGCCTGAGGGCAAGGGTTTTGTAGTTATACCCTGGCGGTATATAATAACGCTGTTGGCACAATGTATTATTTATTGTTTTTTCCTTTCGACCAGGGCACTTCATATCGAAGAAGTTGTCGCAGAAACTTCGGAAAGGGCTTATTAAATAACAAATTCGAGGGGCTTGTGCTCTTTTTAATAGTCGAAAGTGATTGGAAGGCAACTAACACCCGTACCAAGCCCATCATTTCCCGAAACACATCCAAACAAAATTTTGAGATAGCCGTTTTGTTTAACGTTGTAGAAAGTTCTGGAAATTAGGTCTTAGAGGATGACAACCACCCTCACAGCCCTTAGGGTAAGGGTTGTAATTTATTCCCTGGGGGCATATACGGTGTTTATAGAAAGCGTTGCCATAGAAACTCAAAAAGGTTTCATTCGATTTGAAATTGAAAAACCAAGTGCCCTTTTTAATAGTCGAAAGTGATTGGAAGGCTTGAAATTTTTATAGTAGAGATCGATGTAGGTATACTGTATCATTTTGTTGTTGTTGTTGTTGTTTAGACCAGGGCACTTTGTATCGAAGGATTTGTCGTAGAAACTTTGAAAAGGGCTCCTTCGATTGAAAATAGAAGGGCTGATGTCCTTTTTAATAGTCGAAAATGATTGGAGAGAATCTAATCCCCCTCCCACGCCAACGCCCCCAATTTCCTTTATGTTTCAAAATCAAATTTTGCCTTTAGAATAAATCAAAATGTACTCTGTTAATGCTAATTCCCAATAAAGCATTTCAGCAGTATCCCGAGAACAACTGAGGGTATTATGTTCAAACTTTTGGGGTTTCTTCTGCTCTTAAAATTTGACCAAATCAAAATAGCGTAAGTGTATCTAAGCTATCAAAGAAAGTAAACAAATTTTTTTGCGAATGTTATCAAGTTTTCCATTTCAGGTCAACTAGAGGAGGTATGAATCTAAATTAAACACTACTATTTGTGTCCAGATTTTTAAAAGGGTCTATGTTTTTAAGTGTTGCTGAAAATTTTTTCCAGCATACAAATAACAGGCCGAATTATAAATTCTTAATAAAACGGAAAGATTTAAAGTATTATTTTCTTTTTCCCTGAAAAGACTATATCAATATAAAACGAACAGAAGTTAATTAAAAAAATGTTTCCGCAAAGTAAGCTTTTCAAAGAAAAGTAAAGAACCCCATTAAACAAAAAATGAGCAAAATTAAAATCAAATAATCTACCAAGCGTGAAACTACCACAAATCAGCATCGATAAATAAATGAAACCCAAAACGAACAGAAATTACAATAAATAACCGCGTCAAACTCAAAAAGAGCAGAAATTAACATGAGTAGGGCTCAAAACCCCTATGCCTTCCCAAGGCCAGAATACAATTTGCACTTTACAGAAGAAAATACAAATGAATATGCATTGTCAGTTTAGTATACATATACTGATATTTAGTAGTCAAAATGTTAATATTATTTGATTTATTAAAGTTATAAAAGTAAAAACATTCATATATTTTCAGTAAAGTGAAAATCATGCTCTGGTCTTGGGAAGGCATAGGGGTTTTGAGCCCAACTCATGTTAATTTCTGCTCGTTTTGAGTTTGACTCGGTTATTTATTGTAATTTCTGTTCGTTTTGGGTTTCATTTATTTATCGATGCTGATTTATGGTAGTTTCCCGCTTGGTAGATTATCTAGAGCTAGTATAGAAATATATCTATAGAAATGAATTACATTTTTTTGCACAGTTAGCAGAGCACACTGAAGTTGAAGTAGCCTTAATCTTTGACTTGAAACGTTATAACTTGACCACTTCTTTCAGAAAAGAATTTTGGAGGGTTATTCCGTGTTGATAAGAAAAGAGGGTAAAGGTGCAGTTTAATTTCTTCCTGTAGTGTAGGGTACCGAAGCCCTATGGTAAAGGTGCAGGTTTGTTCTCCCTTATAAAAACAACTTATTTCAGCAGATACAAAGAAGAAGCCCATTTGCGGCATTCTGTGGGACCCCAAGGTTCAATACTAGTCCCAAATCCCGTGAGTGGCCGTTTACGCTATACAAGTTATGGCTGTACCGGCCAGAAGTTCCCCAGCTAAACGGCTTTTTTAGCACGACCGGACTGATAGTGATTACAAAAAGATCAATGGCTCCAGAAAGATTGAACAAAATCACTTTTTTTACATCAATTGTAACTGAAGTGATGTAACCGCTGATTTAAAATTGTTGGTGTTGTTAAGCCATGGTATCTGACTTGTATACAGTGTTTTTTGATGTTGTTATTTGTTTTGTTTTTTCACTTCTTTTTCGTACGTATTTGATGAACAGGAGATGTTTGAACTTCAAACTTTGAAAGTTATACACACATTAGGCCAAATAATTAACAAGAAGGAAATGACTAAACACGGGATTTTATAGGAACAATGCGATGTTAAACATAAACACAACAAGTAAGTCATATTGTTCCTGCATGTTTTTAGCCAACCATTTAAAAATCCTTACTAAAATCAAGGTTTAACGTGCTTGGTGAAGTGGAATTTTATTATTATTTTCAATAGGAAAAATCGGCACGCCGTGGTACGCCGTCGGTCTAAAATCGGCGGCGCACCGCCAAAAAAATTTCGGCGCGCCTGGCATCGTGCCGCCACCGATACTAAATCACACTTCGCCGCCGTCATGTCGGCGTGGCGCGGCTTCGGGGACTATTGAATAGGATTATTTCCGAAGACCCCTATTTATTAGAAAAGCACAAATCTTTTAATCAATAAATTTTATCAATCTACCACGGGAGTTTGACAAACACAAACATTAGTGTTGCAAAAGGTAAAACACAGAATGTACACGGCAACAGCTCCTACACTATGATATGACGGACAAAATGGTTTTTAATTAATTATTACCGTACATTGAAATAAATCACGAAATTAGCTTTTTGGAACTGCTTTCAAATTGAAGCTTAAATGAATAAGTAAGTATATTATGATCATTGATTTTTTGAACTCATACTTTTAAATTAAGTTAATATTTTACCTTTACTTACCTTTACCTTAACTCCTAAAGTTTACAAGTTTGGGAAAAAATTTAAGTAAAGGAAGGGAGATGATTTTTAGTCAACTTACCTGTGCTATGGCCGGGTAAGAGTAGTTTCTAACACTGCCGTCTTTAAAAGCTTTGGTTTCATACTCGTAGCTCAAAAAGACAGAACTGTTCTCGGAAGTAGCATAACAAGACACAGGATTTACATTGCATTCTTCAGCTGCAAAAGAGTAGAAAATAAAATGAAACACCAGTATGCGCGATAAAGCAGGTTATTTTCGTCACACTACTGAACATCAAAGTAAGTTTAAAGTTTTAGCGTTATGAAATTATCAAAGGTCATAAAAAGAGCTGAACATATAGAAAATTGGCACATTTACTTGGACCTTGTTTCACATTCGATTCGTAGCACATAGAATTAAGTCACGTAGGTTTCACATTTTACAAGTTGCAGAACATATAAATTTAATTCTGTGGATGCAGAACACCCGTGAGTCAATGTCAGTGTTGTGATTTTCCGCTATTTTCTATTTTCTGGTAACCCCATCAAACGATAAAATGTGTTCGACTTCGAATGGGTTAATTTTCAAAAAAGTTTTAAAGATTCCATGTGAAACCTTTTCCATGGTTTTCTATTTTGGCTATATCAAACAACAATAGCAGCAACACAAGATTGATAAAAAAGAGAAACTTTAAAGAACTGTACCAAAATACTGGTTTTTCGATACATCAGGTCCCATCATCTTAGCAATAGTATTTTAAACCCCTCCCCCTTCCCCTCTTTAAAAACCAGACCTATGAGCTATACTTTTATTTCTGGATAGAATTTCAGATTCCAAAGAAAAATTTGTATGGCTATTAAGCTTACATTGGTCTACTAAAACTTTCCTGAATAGTTTTATTTTTAAAATAAAATTTCTTAGCTTTTAATAAATAAGAAAACTTAAATGTAAAGGCATTGTTGAAAATCTTGGGTTCCGATTGCATCATCAAACTTAATATAATGAAAGTGAGAGAAGCTATGCTAAGTGTCTATGTCTAATATTATTTAGCGGGTTTCTTTCCGGTAGTGAAGCTTCTTTATCTGTTTAAAATATTTGCTCAGTACCTTGTACCCTCAACACAGTGACTTTTTCGATTGCCCGGTACCATAATTTTGGTTTTGAAGTGTTCCCTTTCACCAAAATTTATAATTTATTTTCCGTAAATTCATATTTTTTCATTTTGGTATGTAGCGATACATTTTTGAAATACCTGAGAAGAGAAAGTTTGCTGATACTTAAAACCTCTGTATAAAATCCATTCTTGCTTCAAGATGCTATCTTCAACTTTCGTGCAATGGCAGCTAAAACTGAAAAAGCTATGATGTTTACATATACCACTTCTTATATAAATGCATTAGGTTGAGTGAATGTTTGATAAACTTTGCAACTCACTTTCGCAATTACTAGATGTTGCTGTTTGACTGTTGCACGGAGCCAAAAAGGGTTCGAAAGTTGATCGTGGTGACGCTTCTGCGTCTAATGACGAGACTGTCTCTTGAACATCAGAACCAATACGGAACAATAGAACTGAAAAGGTATAATACATAGATAACTATTATATTCGATGGTTTAGATAAAAATGTAGAATTTCATTTATCTAGTTATTAATACTTTAAAGATTCAGCCTTACACATTTTTCAGCCATTTTGATAATATCGAAAAAAAATTCTTCTACTCTTAGTACAGGAAATTGAAGGACTTAGCTTTCAAAAACTTATTTACTTGTCGAATTAGCTTCAAAATCAGTTAAAGATTACTTGATAATAATGTGTTCATTCGCATAAATTAAAGAGCAGTGTTGAATTCCAATTGGGGATTCGGGGGGGGGGGGAGTGAAGGCAGCCACCCATTTTAGCTGCAGTTTAGTTTTGAGCTGTTTTCACTCTCATTCATAGGAATTAGTCGACTATCAAGGAGGTGAATTCCGTCAAATCTGTCGAGGAACAAAAAGGTCAGCGAAACGTAGACTACGAACATGACGAGTAAAAGAAAAAGCACCGTTAATTAAACTCCCTCTGGATTGGATAATTCACTTAATAAAATTGTCTAATTGGTCTCTCAACATTCTAAAGCCATTGATCTGATGCAACCGCCTCTGGAAGTAAGAATCGTATCACTGACGTCCTTCTCAAAATAATTCTCACTTATGTAGATAGAAGCTTGAATCTTCCATTTTTAAGCTATCTCATATGTTGAACTAAATAGTTGAGTTTTTGTCCGGAAAATTTGACTCTTTGCGCCCTCCCTCTCCTTTTCTAAATTTATCCAAATTCACTTCAGCTAATAATTTTTAATTGGTAACTTTAAATTTAGTGTGTGTAATAAATTGGGAATATACTACTGTAAAAAGGCGCACTTCTTTTGATACAGGAGTATCTAATTGGATAACTCGGACTGTTTATCTCATAACAATCTGGACAAGCCTTAATCAACAATTCCAAAAAGCAAATCTCATTTTTATGATCCTGGAATTCAAGCACTAAATCGCAGGATAACAATATGACTTTTAAAAAAAAAATCCAGAAACGCACATACGTTTCTGAGTGAATTGTACATTTTCTGTGTGAATCAGTATTTTTTAACATTCAGAAGCCTTGTCACGCTTTCTTGGAAAAAAAAAATCCCAACCTAATTCACCAGCTCTTTTGATGAAAGAAGAAAACATTATAAGTATGCCCCTCATTTCCTTGAAAAATGTCAGTGAGCACTCTTGACTACTGTCAAAATATTGAGTATGAAAATTAAGCTTTACCTTCAAAATCGTCTTCTACATATTCGGGCGGAAGATCCAAAGCTATGTTGTGAAGGAGTCTTCTAGCCCTGTCATCCAAATCTATATAACCAATTAAATAGCATATGTAATCACTCGCAAATAAATGCAATATGTGGTAGCTTGCTGTAAAAGATAAAGACTTTAGAAATTTCCTTCAAAATGGGATTTAATCAACATCTATATTCAACATTTCAAAACCCAGCATCACCCTTTGGTAGCTAGTCATGTTTCAACGTTTATTTAAAATTTAAACCAGCCAAAAAAAAAATAATTTTTACCGTAATTTTGGATTTCCTAGACAATCAGAGTATTGAGGAAGAAATACCGGTTTGGGTAGCCTTAACTAATCTCGGGCCAGTTGGACTTTGATTGACTATAGTAGACTTAGACTTGGACTATATTGTGGCTCCTGCCTGAGCGATAATATTGTTACTTATATATAATATAGTTATAATATATATATATATATATATATATATATATATATATATATATATATATATATATATATATATATATATATATATATATATATATATATATATATATATATATATATATCGTATACATATATATATGTATGTATATATATATATGTATGTATATATATATATATATATATATATATATATATATATATATATATATATATATATATATATATATATATATATATATATATATATATATATATATATATATATATATATATATATATATATATATATATATATATATATATATATATATATATATATATATATATATATATATATATATATATATATATATGTACATCTATTTGGTATATCCCGAATGCTCCCAGGCCCCAGCACTCGGCACGCGGCAGGTACGTATATATTTGATTCTGTAATTACATAAAAAATTACACAAAACTCACTTCTAAACTTACATTGCCTGTCAAAATCCGAGTATTACCAAAAAAGATACATGGTTAAATTATGTATCTCATGAATTCGCTTGGCTTGTGAAAAGAAAATTGGGCATATTGATAGGATATAGCTAGGACTGAACATTGCTATAATGTTAGAACATCCATTCTGTATTTTATTTTTTTTCTAGTAAATGAGTTTTCTGAATCAGCTTTTGTCCAGTTCTACATTAAACTTAATCAATACAGAAAATTGCAGTGTATAGTCATAACTTTAAGTCAGAATTTTTCAGAATATCAAAAACAAATACATGTTGTTTTACTTTTTGACGGTTGAATTATAAAAAGAATGACACAACTAAAATTATTTTATTAATGGCTATTATTATCATTATGTACTCTGTATCTAATAGAAATAAACTTACGAAAACTCTGAGGAGAGATGACAGACATTTCTCGAGAAATGCGTGACAGGAGTGCAGACCATCCACGTAAAAACCGTCTAGATGATTTTCGCATGGGGGTTCCACGGTTGTATGACTGAATGGCGGCGGCTGGCTGGATGACGCAACGGTCCACAACAGCTTCAAGCCACTCGGCAAAGTTTTCCACTGATGTGTTGTCTCGAAGTAACGTGTGAAACTCATTACAAACTGAAAGAAACGTGGATATTTAATCATCCTGGGTAACTTGAGCCTATCTAGGATATTAAGAAAATGAGGAAGGGTGTTGGTGCTGGGATTTACAGGCTTTATTTAAACCAGTTTGAAATTATGTTTTTATGTTTTTGGTTTATTGTTTCATACTCCCAGTGTAGGATTTTCCAAAATACAATTACATCAAATATGGAAATAGCGTCAGGGAATGGTGAAGCGCGTTGCTTGGTTGTAAGGCAACGCGGTTCGAACCTCTACCTCGGTATTTTTATTTTTTACTTTAATGTTAACATGTACAATTAATTTGGATCATTCCTCTTTTTGGAAATGTTTCCCAGTTATACTGAAATCTTGAAATTTATTAATACTAACAGCTTCTAGGGGCGAATTCTAAACTTTTTAAATTCATTGCTTCAAAATTTCCAGTTTTAGAGCTTTTCGTAATGCGACAGTCGTTCAAACTAACCCGCCGCTCTCAATAGGCGAAACACCTAGGAAGAAAAAAAATTGAAAACTTCTTTACGATTCAACTTGAAGCCTATATTTTAGTTTTTCCCATATAAGTCTTGATTTCCTTAGATTTATTTGTATTACAATTTCCCAGATGATTTTTGTTATGCGCAGTAAATTCCCTGAATCTCTAAATATTTTGACTCTCTTAGTTGTTCCTTAGAATGTGTTGACACCTATCAAGAAATTCATAAAAAAAGTCAATTTTCTTAGAGGATTTCTACAACATGGGCTTAAACTATAATTCATGGAATTATATGCTTCCAATTCAGCAATTTCCTTAATAGTTTATTTAAGAGATATTCTTCGATAATATGCAGAGCAGACAATCTAATACCTCCTATACAATAATTAATGTGTGATTTTCCATTCTCTAACCCCTTTTCAGCTTCTGAAAGCCAATTCTTTGTATGCAATGTAGATTATTGCTTGTATGAGATCTGCCTTATGACCTTAGGTGCAGCATGATTGATACTTCACATGTGTCTTAAATATCATTTTTACATTAAATTTTCATTTTATTCCAGGAAATTTTCATAGCAAAAACGTTAGGTCTCTCAACTGGAAGTTTAGTTGTGCTAATTTGACAGATGTTATGTTGCGTTTTAAACGCAACTCCAATATTTCCCAGTCTGCTTAAATGGGTATGCTCGATAAATTACTTTAATTTTAGTTTCGGTGTGTTGCTTCCCTTAATAGATGCAAAATTATTTTGGGACTGTTCAATGCACTACCTGGCTCTCTTTTCAGTGGCTGATCTAGGATTTTATTAGGGGGGAGGGCAAAATATGTTGATCCGATAAACTTGTGCTAGGAGCAAGTTTAATTAACGCAATCTTGCGTTAATTAAGTAAATTACACTACTTCAGACTATGTTAGGGGGCGCGCGCCCCCCTCGCCTTCCTGTATCCGCCACTGTCTCTTTTTCAATTGTACAATTAGTTGTAGAATAAAGTTTATAATATTAGATTTTTTTGTTTATACATAAATGCATTGACACACAGAACTATTACGGAAACCAGTAACGCTTTCTATATCCCTAGCAATATGGTAATAACAATTTTCTAGCTCAAAGACTATCATTATTTTTGTTAAGTATGCGTAGCAAAATAACATTGATTTGTTTATAGGATAAAATTATCACAAAAATGCTTACGGTTAACAAGGAAGTCGATTTGAGCCTGCGAGGGTGAGAAAGGTTGAAGACTTTGTCTACATAAAGAAGCTATATCAAGTTTCCTCCAGTCATAAGCAAGTTGAAGAACAACTTCATTTGCGTGCAAGGTGAAACGAATCGCTTGTGATAAATGATGGATCATCGTTTGACGTTTCAGGAGATGACTAAACTGCTTTGCTACTGAAAACGAACGGTTTAGTTTCATAAATAGGCAATTTTCAGCACAGCACTCAGAAACACCTTTTAGTGTCAAAAATTGATGTAAATTGTCGCAATACAATAAGTATAGTATAAGCAAAGAGCCTCAAATCAAAATAATTTAACAAAGTTGAAGTATCCCTACTGAACATTAGGATACATACTTTTTTTTTAAAGTTTAGACGCATTTTTTCCACCTCCTCAATTCTTCTGCACAATTTAGTTAGGCTTGGATATAGCTTAAAGTGGTCAAATGTAGTTGTAAATAACAAAAGTGAATATTCAACTTTATCTACTTATTTGTTCAGTTACAAGGGTTTTTAATTCAATTATAAATTTAATGTAGTACTTTCTTACTTATTGCTTTTCGTTTTCTTTATATCCATTTGAACAAGGTATGGCTTGAAATTACAAGTTTATAAAAGAAACTAGCATATTTCTCACCAAACGCAGACTTCAGTTCTTGTAGATTTCAAACCAGACTTTAGTGCCATCTCTTTATGTATACGCAATAGTTCTTTCACGGATCGTGACTTGAAATCTATGATATTTAAACGCTTCTCAATTATAACGCTACTGTATATATTTAAATAATTGTATTGACTCTGTGATCTATATTATTAAAATACTAACAAAATAAATAAAACATTAATTTGATGCGTTAAAAGAGGTTTCTGACGCAGATTGTAAAATTTTTGACCAAAACAGTGCAAACAAAGCGATTCAACATTTTACCGCATAAAAAGACATAAAGACATAATAATGGGTTCGCAAGCGTTTATAAAGATTATTACAAATAATTATAATAATCTATAATAATATTTTATAAATCTATAATATATTATAAATAATTATAATAGTATTTATAAATTATTATAAATAATCTTTATAAAATTATTATTATAAAGATTATTTGATCAACTTACTACTTATTGATGAATTTGACGGTTTCTGCACAAACAAATCTTTTATGCTAATGGTTATGCCGTTACAAATGAGACTTGGATGGATTTTTTACCGTCTAAAATGTCTTGAGATACTGCAATTGTCAAAGTTTAGAACTAAACTATTTTTATTCCATTTAAACTGGCGTTTCAGATTATGTATGAAAGCTTAAGTCGAAAAAACTGCGCATTTGTGAAGTCTTTTAGGGAGCTGCTAGACGTTGAAATTAACTTTCCCGTGAAGACTTGTCTGCACTATAAACGACCTAACGACGTTTTTTTTTGCATAATTGAAGCTAACATATGCATACCAGCTGTGGCAATCATGAAACACGACCCAAAATTTATTAGAACCATATTTTTAGTGAACCGAAATACTAAGAAGCTTTGATAAGCGTACTTACGGTCTATTTTCAACTCTTGTAGAGTAACTGGTAAATTTTCTGTGGCTGCACGAATCCAGGATGACAAGGTAAAAGCAAAGTTTCGTATTGCCACCACCAGCCCTTCCGGTAATGCCTGGAATGCGGGAATTGTAAGTATAGACTATTCAAGGAAAATAAAAACCTCTTGTTTACGGTTTCAGAAAGAGGGCCAATTAAACAGCAGCCTTTCTCTAGATACACCGCGAACAATGCATTCTATAATTGATCTAATAAGAGCTACTCCCCGTAAAAAGAGCATGAGTATTACATCTTCTTATGTTTTTCATGAATTTTTATCGAAGGAATTGATTTTTACGCTGAGTAGAACCTTGTTTATTCTATTTTAAGGTTGAATTCCTTGAACTTAATTGTGGCAATAAGACCCTTTCTTGGATGTACTTAACGTAAATGCATACATATCTTAGGATGCTCAAGTTAACTTCTATTTTTTAATATATATCCTAGCACTAAAAAGAGGTGGTGTTGGTAGGATTGTTTTTTTTTCAGAATAGGTCCAAATCCTGTTCAGAAAGAATGTATGAAGTTTGTCAGATTTAAATAGGCCTAAACTTCAGTTAGCGATGTCATTGTTTATTGTTTTTAATCTTCTTTTCTGATCGTTCCCTTTCACGATAGCGCCCTTGTAATTTAGTGTAATTAGTTCTTCTTTCATTATTTTATTCATCGACTTAGGTCTGACAGACATTTAGAATGCACAGATCAAGGCCGTAACCAGGGCGGTTAGGGGGTTTGAACCCCCCCCCCCCGAAATGTTTGTCTGATTCGTGAAAACGTAACAAAAATTGATATAAACAAATTTAGTATGCCTTTTTTGAGTTTTTGTTGCGTAATCCCCGTCCCCCCCCCCGAAAAAAAATCCTGGGTACGCCCTTGCATCAGATTTATGACAAGCCGCTTTTTTGAAAAAACGACTTGGTTAGTGGATATCCCAAATATTGTTGAAATGTCTGTTTCATCCTCCTAAACAGTACGCGTTTCTTTTTTCTTGATTTCGTGTAGCCTAATACATATTAAAAAAGGAAAAATTTAATACAAAGCCAGCACTCTTGAAGAAGTTACGTACTTGTCTAAAATATAAAACACACTCGAGAACTTGCATTACAAATACCCGGTTTTTCACGCTGTCTATACCCGACAATATCCTTCAGTTCGTTCAGGATCCACATTATAGTCTTTATTTAATGAATTATTTTGTTGATATTTTTGTTAGGCTAAGTTATTTTTGGTTACATGATCTGGGTGGTCCCCTTTCTATAATTCTTTTTGGTAATTTTCATAGTTTTGTTACTAAAGCATTGTATTTTCATCATATTTTGTTTTATTTCATTAGCATTCACCAAACTTCACTTCTAGAGTGTGTTTTATATAATAGACAAGTGCCGAAGTTATTATACCCGAAATAATTTAGGGCAAGGTTTGAAGTACGGTACTTGATGTTTTTTGTTTGTTTGATGAAGAAAGTCTCTTGATCGGAAAGGAAGAATTGTGGGAAAGCATGACCTCACAAACGTAAGCTTTCATTATTAAGATTACTGCGCTCATTGAGGTTCCTTTATCTTAAGGTCCTCTTAAAACAATAATAACTCTCAGTGCGTGTTCAATGAATAGGGTGCACATTATGTGTTCAAATTGCAAAAGTATTCACCCTTATATAAATGTTCACATGTTCATTGTTTCTTTTGAATGCTTGTAAATCGTTTCCAGTTTAGAGACACAGAGAAATGAAATATTGAATTCTTTAGTTTAAATAAAAACTTACCCTCAGAATAGATGGTAGGAGAACGGAACATACTGATTTATATAGTATCGCATCACAAGTCCCGACTAGATTGATTACAACGTTGCTATTGAGAATTCCAACTAGATGGTGTGGTATCCCTCTCCAAAAATGAATGAGACATGTTTGAACCTAAAAATTATTAATCACGTCATTATGTTTTTACGCTTTTTGTCATCAACGTTTAGGGATGACGGTACTGGTTAAGAAAGCGGTAAACACGCGATAAGTGAAGTTTCGGTAATTCTAATGATATTAAACAAAATATGATGAAAATATGACAGTTTAGAAACAAATTTCGGCTAAATATTTGCACATTAGGAGGGGGGTAAACCATAGCATGTATTAAATACATAACCTAACCCAACCTAGGTACCTTTTTCCCCCTAAACACCCCAAAAACAAAAGTTTAAATATTGTAAACGCACTGACAAACCACGGTTTCCAATCTAATTCTTTATTTTAAAAAACCGTTTGACTAGTTTCTTAAGCATCTTTCCTATATAATATATGGCGTGTTTACCGCTTTCTTAAGTAGTACTGGGATGATTTGCAGATAATCCGCGTCAGTCGAACAACCATACTGTGCGAAAACAAACTGTTTTGAAATTAAAGTAGTAGGAACCAGGTCCTCTAATGACTGCAGCGTCACCTTTTTTCCCCAGGAACGGTCTTCCATTCATTTGGTTTTACTTCTTCTTTTTTTAGGTACTTAAAATATAAATAATAAGATATAAATTTGCGTTGCTGTTCATAACAATAGAAAGAAATTAACATAACATTATCCAAGAAAATCTGAGTAAGTTGTGTACTTAATATATATGGTTTTTCTTGTCTGAAAATCTCTAAAACAAAACTTAGACTGAAACTGAAATTAACCCAGATTGTGAAAAAATCAGGCTCTCAGTTTCTCTTTCCTGGTAATAATCAGAATAAAAAATTATATAAATATGCCTTAAAGCTGAGATGCAAAAAAAAAAATCCTTGATCTGGACATAACGAGCTAGTTGAGGTGAAGCCCAGGTCTTGGACTCATTATTTACCAAAAACAGGTTGAAAAATTTGAACCTAATTATCAAAACAGAAAAAATTTCCAGCCTCGATTTTAAGTTTTAATTTTGAGTAAACAGTAAGATTAATTTAGTGAGTAAGCAAATAAAAAAACAATTGATAAATATAAGAGAAAACCAAAAATCTTACGTTTAGATGCCAAAATTTCACAACTTAAATAACTAAATTCTTCTTAGTTTTAATTATTTGCAGAAAGGCTTGGCGAAAACATTTATTAGAAAGCTAAAAACTTTATAATTCGACAAGTAAGAAAAAGTTAAAAAAGTATAAGGGGACATTTTCTTCATATAAAAAAGCGATGTTCTTCGTGGTGGAAAATCTTGGATTTAAATTTAGCTCAGAATATTGTATTACAAATTTTTGTTGACTCCGAGAAGAGTATCTAAATTCATTTTTAGAAACAAAAAAGGAGCCGCCTTGAATTTTTTTATTTTTAATTTACAAACTTTATCCATGGTACTTTCGACATCAAATATAAGATGGATTCTAATCTTTTTGAAGGATATTGAATCAATAACTTAAACAGGAACTCAATTGCCTCACCATCAGGATTCTTTAAATTGTTAAATATCCCGGCAGCCAGGAAAGAAAAGGTTGAATTTTTTTCTGGAGTACCAGCAGGTAGAACTTTTTGTTTGGGGGGGGGGGGCAATTTATGAGCTGACGATGACGTCAAATTATGAGCGCATATTGCAGAAATTATACCTCGGAAATTCATAGCTACGGCAAGCACATAAACACTTTTTTTTATTATTTTGAAAAATCAGACTGGTTTCACACAACATGTACTGGGAGACAGAGAATACACATGCCTCATCAAAACTGGCTCGAATAATGGTATCCAAGAGACGCTGACAATGAGCTCTATACATTAATGTGAAGGTTGAAACTCTTTCTTCTGGAGCACCAGCAGGCAGACAAAGATCTCTCAAGCTGGGAAAATCTGGAAGACGTGAATGACACCTCATACCAGCTCTATGGATCGCTGTGGTATAAGGAGTGTAGTAAACAGAACCAACGCGATGTTCTTTCTTCATATCAACATTGCTGAAATAAAATTATATCCTCGTTAGTTTGCTCTCAGTAAAGTGTATGACCAAATAATCAACTACTGATCAATTTGTCTTCCAAGTACAAATTCACACTTCGTCAATAATCCTCAAAATTTATCACTCAGATGATTTTACTGGTGAATATGTGATATAACAAACTAAAAATTCTTAATATAGTTTCTTATAAAGTGGAAGTGCCTATATACGCCAAGCAAACTTTAGCTGTATCTCTTCATAAGAAAGTTAATAAGTGTGAATCTAAAATTTTCCGAACTCGTCACGCCGATTTTGTAAGTTATTTCATCCCCAACTTAGTGCAACATTTGCAGGGATGAATATGTCTGATTTTCTGTTTATTTATTTTTATCGTCATCAGACTTATGTCGCCCAGAAACGTCGGGTTCACCAGAAAAAAAATAATGTATACATCCTTTAATCAATGATATCCACAGGGTGCCTTTGCTGCCTCCATCCAACTGTCTGTTTACTATTTCATCATTGTTATCTCTTTTTATAAGCTAAATGGCTATTCTTTTTCTTCTGTTCTTCCTCCTCCCACTTTACAAATGTAAACCCTCCAAAATAAATCCCTTTGTAAGTACCTGACAAGGCTTTCAAGTAAAACACTTGTTTAATAGCAAGAGTATTCCCAAAACATGATACAGCAAGATATTGGTAGGCTGAAAGCATAATTTTGGAAGTGGAAAACGAGCTGAATTTAGTGCCTAAACTTCAAGCTTGAAACTTCAGATGTGAAATGTAAAAGATTTATAGAATTGAATATTCACATCTTTTTATGACTTTTTTAGTATGCATTACTTTGGATAGTTGTCTTGACTGAAGTCTATCGAAGATCACCGGCTTATCCATGTTTGAAATATTTAGCTTTTCTATTTGACGAGAAAAGGGGGTAAAATACGATTCAATTTAGTGTGGTCCGTGATTTGAGACTGAAGGGGCTCGAAGTCCTAACATTTCTCTGTGTTCATAAATACTCCCCCTTTTTTGGAAATTAAAATTATGTATTAATCAATTATTGAACTCCCTTAAAATCTTTCGCAGATAATTTCTTTTATTTTTTATTTATGTTCTATATAAGTCACATATG
This sequence comes from Artemia sp. Qi Xiang Cuo, assembly GCF_049724085.1. NCBI lineage: Eukaryota > Metazoa > Arthropoda > Branchiopoda > Anostraca > Artemiidae > Artemia > Artemia sp. Qi Xiang Cuo. Next base: position 51,155,175 of record NC_142799.1, on the reverse strand, counting down.
CATTACTTCGATTGCCCCTACCCCCTCCCAAAAAAAGACAGTCTGAATAAGCATATTGAATAAAGGTAGTTGGTATGCAATTTGGCTCATTGATACTCCATTTTTTTAATTCTTTTCTTTTTATAGCCCGTTGACTTAAAATTTAGCCATCCCTGGGAGAGGATAAATTTCTATCAGGTGTTTTTACTTTCAACTTATTGCCGTGTTTCTTTACAATTTCTTTTGATTTCAATCATACTGAAAGCTATAACTTTGTCTAGAAGAGGAAAGTTTCCTTTCAAATCTGAAAAGGCATAACTGCATACACAATCAAAAATAGCGCCCTTCCCCCGAAGTCTCATTGTCTCACATTAACAGAAAACCTCTGGATGTTATTCTGAAAACTGAGATGCGCCTATTTGTTTCGAGCACAACGAAATGTCTATCAATACTATCTTCTCGAAAAACGAGCTAAATATTATTAAAACAAAATATTTCTGATGAAAATAAAGTGCAAATTTAAACTTGAAATGAATAAAAATTACCACTTCTAAGCCTATGCGACGTGCATTTTTGGAATTAGTAGAAACAGACCACTGCCGATATTTCCCTATATCTGCTGGATTATACAAAATAGTGCTTTAATGAAATCACAGAACAGCATTGAATTTTTTTTACCGTAGAAATATAAATAGCTCTAAAATTGTTTTTGAAGAAGAGATATAAAGTGTTTTAGGACATCTTGTATGGTTTAAAACTTAATTTGTTATGACTTCTGCAGAAGGAGCCGAATCGAATGAAAAGCTCTTTTTCGGTTTCGAAATGGATAACTTATAGTTGTTTCGATAGCAATATCCGATTTGAAGCTTGTGATGGTAGCCTTAAGACTATACAGTCTAACTTCAGGAATTAACAACATAGCTAGAAATTTACCGTATTCTAGACAGAAACGATTGGGGTTTCGAAGTTTTTAAAATTGATTACTAGCTCTTGATTCCTATGAATACAAAAATATATTCAACGATTTAAAATCTTGTATTAGCAGGTATTAATATCAGGACTGTTGAGCCAAAAGAGTTGCCTCGCTATTATCATTATTATGATCATTATTATTAATGTTGCGGCTGGACTTGAAAACTGAGTCGAGGCTCGGACCACTAAAAATCATTGCTTTCACAACAACAAGAATAATTAGTGGAGGGAGGGGAAAATATTTAATTTCCCCATCCTTACCATATACATTGTCAGATATAAAAAACTGCCCTCCCTAACTATGTTCCCGAGCTTAATATCAAGTTAATAAAAAATATCCAACCGGTATGTAATGCCGGCCGGATAGTTCTTTGTTAGATGGTTTCTTGTTTGCTCGCCTGTGTCATATTTTTGGCAAATTGAGGAATCAGATCTTCTTATTCAGGTGATATGATTTCCGAAAATTCTCAATACTTGTAATGGCTTCAGCAAGAGAATTGACATAATCAGAGGAATGAGCACTTAAGTAAACCGTTTTATTTGATTTCAGATTGGACTAACAGAACTTATGATATAGTATTGATCTAACAGAACTTATGATATAGTATAGATTAAATAAAAAAACAAGTTTATTTAACTGAAAGTAAGGAACGACGTTAAAACTTAAAACGAACAGAAATTATTCCGTATATGAAGGGGGCTGTCCCCTCCTCAACGCCTCGCTCTTTACGCTAAAGTTTTTTTATTGTTTAAAAAAATAGAGTTGTGAGAAAGTCAAACTTTAGCGTAAGGAGCGAGGCATTGAGGAGGGGACAGCCCCTTCATATACGGAATAATTTCTGTTCGTTTTAAGTTTTAACGTAGTTCCTTACTTTCAGTTAAAAAACTTGTTTTTTTTTATTTAATTTTTGAACGTTTTTGAATTAATGCAGGTTTTGATTTTGGCTCACCGTACATGAATAATTAAAACAAAATTTTCATATTATATTTGGTTAAATGGCTTTCTCGAAACTTGTTTAATTTTATTTACGAACGTTTCTATTAGTAATAAATATACGTAACTTAGAATTAACTTACGTAACGAACTTCTATATTCATAAATTTTTAACACGTATACTAGGGGGTTCGCCCCCTAGTCAATACCCTGCTCTTTAAACTATAGTTCGAATTTTTTTTTCAGTTCTTTAAAAATGACCTCTTAATCACAATCAGTTGATCAGTTGAAAAACTTGTTTTTTTTATTTAATTCCTGATCTTTTTCTTTAATAATGCTGGAAAATCCGGCGCCCCCTTCATAGCAATGTCCCTTCCCCCATGAAAACTTCCTTCATGGAAAGATCCATCCATATAGCCCCCGACCCTCTCCTTCCCCCACCTACCAGAAAAAATCTCTTCTGAAAAGTCTGTATACTTCCCAATAACCAATACTATATGTTAACATTAGTAGAGAGGGGTCAGGAGGTCGTACCACGTGGTTTATGGTTTTCTCAGTGAGAATGAAAAAACAGCAATTTTCTCACTTGAAAAACATGAATTTTGTCACATTTATGGATGGTTTTATGGTTTTTGTCAGTGAGAATGAAAAAACAGGAACTTTGTCACATTTATGTCTGTTTTCATGGATGGTTATGTGTGTTGGTCGATTTATTTGAAGTTTTTCATGGATTTTGTCAGTGAGAAGGGAAAAACAGGAACTTTGTCACTCCCTTCCTGTTGTTGCTCAATGCAGATGTTATGAGTTTCCGGGAAACAGTATTTGTTATTGTTGTTCAAGCCAAATGTTATGAGTTTCCGGGGAACACCTGTGCTGTCAGTCATTAATCAAATTGTTTCCAGGGAATGTCTGACAAATGACGTCAAGTTAATTAATGTCTTTGATGCATTTCCAAAGAGAATAGTCTCCGGGACAAAGTGAAAGCACAGGGATGCCAAACAAAAGGAACACGCTGAAATTACGTTTAGGGATTATTTGGGCGAAACCGTTTTAGTCATTTTATGGAATTATTTCGGCGAAACAGTTAGAGACATTTTAAAATATGATTTTTGAAGATATTTTAGGAGAGAATTTGAGGGTAAAACTTTGTGGTCGTTATAATACACAAGTTCGATTTTAACAGTGTTGTGAGGTCCTCTACCCCAACCCCAAAGGGTTCCAATCCCTCTACCCCAACCCCGAAGGAAGCCACCGGTCCTCAAAGGTCCACTGGGCTCCCAAAAGGGCCCCCGGCCCTCAAGGTTCCCCCAGACCCCCCCCCGGGGCCCAAAGGGCCCTCCCCCCTTTGGCCCCCAAAGGGGCCCTCTCCCTCCATCTCCTCCCTCCTCCTCCCCTTCCCCTCCCCTCCACCCCCTCCCCTCCCCTCCTCCCCTCCTCCCTCCCCTCCTCCTCCCCTCCTCCTCCTCCCTCCTACTCCTCCCCCTCCCCTCCCCTCCCCTTCCCTCCCCCATTTTTTATACTTTTTTTGTGCATTGAGACACAGAACGACCCCCTCCCCCGGCCCCTCCCCCTCCAAAGGTCTGATTTTTCAAAGTTCATTTTGAATTTCCTTCGTTGAAATGCAAAAGTTGGAATGTTTCAGTAGTGTTTGGTTGTGGTTTACCTTGTCACAGTTACATTTTCTTGATTTTTCAAAGTTCATTTTGAATTTCTTTCTTTGAAATGCAAGAGTTGGAATATTTCAGTAGTGTTTGGTTGTGGTTTACCTTGTCACTGTTACATTTTCTTGATTTTTCAAAGTTCATTTTGAATTTCTTTCGTTGAAACGCCAGAGTTGGAATATTTCAGTAGTGTTTGGTTGTGGTTTACCTTGACACACATACATTTTCTTGATTTTTCAAATTTCATTTTGAATTTTTTTCGTTGAATTGCAAGAGTTGGATTATTTCAGTAGTGTTTGGTAGTGGTTTACCTTGTCACAGTTACATTATCTTTATTTTTCAAAGTTCATTTTGAATTTCTTTTGTTGAGATGCCAAAGTTGGAATATTTCACTAGTGTTTGGTTGCGGTTTACCGTGTCACAGTTAAATTTTCTTTATTTTTCAAAGTTAATTTTGAATTTCTTTCGTTGAAATGCAAGAGTTGGAATATTTCTGTAGTGTTTGGTTGCGGTTTACCTTGTCACTGTTACATTTTCTTGATTTTTCAAAGTTCATTTTGAATTTCTTTCGTTGAAACGCAAGAGTTGGAATATTTCAGTAGTGTTTGGTTGTGGTTTACCTTGACAAACTTAAATTTCCTTTATTTTTCAAAGTTCATTTTGAATTTCTTTCGCTGAAATGCAAGAGTTGGAATATTTTAGTCGTGTTTGGTAGTGGTTTACCGGGTAAAAGTTATATTTTCTTATTTTTGCAATGTTCTTTTTGAATTTCTTTCCTTGAAATGCAAGTCTTGTAATATTTCACTATTGTTTGGTAGTGGTTTACCGTGTCACAGTTCCATTTTCTTGATTTTTCAAAGTTAATGTCGAATTTCTTTCGTTAAAATGCAAGAGTTGGAATATTACAGTAGTGTTTGGTTGTGGTTTACCTTGTCACAGTTACATTTTCTTGATTTTTCAAAGTTGATTTGAATTTCCTTCTCTGAAATTCAAGAGTTGGAATATTTCAGTAGTGTTTGATTGTGGTTTACCTTGTCACAGTTACAGTTTCTTGATTTTTCAATGTTCATTTCGAATTTCTTTCGTTGAAATGCAAGAGTTTGAATATTTCAGTAGTGTTCGGTTGTGGTTTACCTTGTCACAGTTACATTTTCTTGATTTTTCAAAGTTTATTTCGAATTTCTTTTGTTGAAATGCAAGAGTTGGAATATTTCAGTAGTGTTTGGTTGTGGTTTACCGTGTCACAGTTACATTTTCTTGATTTTTCAAAGTTCATTTTGAATTTCTTTAATTGAAATGAAATAGTTGGAATATTTAAGTAGTGTTTGGTTGTGGTTTACATTTTCAAAGTTACATCTTCTTGATTTTTCAAAGTTCATTTTGAATTTCTTACATTGAAATGCAAGAGTTGGAATATTTCAGTAGTGTTTGGTTGTGGTTTACCTTGTCACAGTTACATTTTCTTGATTTTTCAAAGTTCATTTTGAATTTCTTTCGTTGAAATGCATGAGTTGAAATATTTCAGTAGTGTGTTGTTGTAGTTTACCCTGTCACAGTTACATGCCCTTAATTTTTCAAAGTTTATTTTGAATTTCTTTCGTTGAAATGCAAGAGTTGGAATATTTCAGTAGTGTTTGGTTGTGGTTTACCTTGTCCTAGTTACATTCCCTTAATTTTTCAAAGTTCATTTTGAATTTCTTTCGTTGAAATGCAAGAGTTGGAATATTTCAGTAGTGTTTGGTTTTGGTTTACCTTGTCACAGGTACATTTTCTAGATTTTCCAAAGTTCATTTTGAATTTAGTTCGTTAACATTCAAGAGTTTGAATATTCAGGAGTGTTATTTTTGTGTTGAAAGCATAACATTGATTTTTAATTGATTATACAATGTTCAAAGATAATTTACTTCGTTGAAATTACCGAGTTTGACTATGTATGTTATTTGTTTTTATAGTTTTAATTTTAACCTTTCCATTTTCTTGATTTTTCAATTTTAATTTTTAATTTATTTCGTTGAAATGAAAGAGATGGAATATTTTAGTAGTGTTTGGTTGTGGTTTACCTTGTCACAGTTACATTTTCTTGATTTTTCAAAGTTCATTTTGAATTTCTTTCGTTGAAATGCAAGAGTTGGAATATTTCAGTAGTGTTTGGTTGTGGTTTACCGTGGCACAGTTACATTCTCTTGATTTTTCAAAGTTCATTTCGAATTTCTTTCGTTGAAATGCAAGAGTTGGAATATTTCAGTAGTGTTTGGTTGTGGTGTACCGTGTCACAGTGACATTTTTCTGATTTTTAACAGTTCATTTTGAATTTATTACGTTGAAATACAAGAGTTGGAATATTTCAGTTGTGTTTCGTTGTGGTTTACCTTGTCAGAGTTACATTTTCTCGATTTTTCAAAGTTCATTTTGAATTTTCTTTCGTTGAAATTCAATAGTTGGAATATTTCAGTTGTGTTTCGTTGTGGTTTACCTTGTCAAAGTTACATTTTCTTGATTTTTCAAAGTTCATTTTTAATTTTTTTCGTTGAAATGCAAGAGTTGGAATATTTCAGTAGAGTTTGGTTGTGCTTTACCTTGTCACAGTTACATTTTCTTGATTTTTCAATGTTCATTTTGAATTTATTTCGTTTAAATGCAATAGTTGGAATATTTCAGGTGTGTTTAGTTGTGGTTTACCTTGTCACAGTTACATTTTCTTGATTTTTCAAAGTTCATTTCGAATTTCTTTCGTTGAAATGCAATAGTTGGAATATTTCAGTAGTGTTTAGTTGTGGTTTACCGTGTCACAGTTACATTTTCTTTATTTTTCAAAGTTCATTTTGAATTTTTTTCGTTGAAATGCAAGAGTTGGAATATTTCAGTAGTGTTTTGTCGTGGTTTACATTGTCACAGTTACATTTCTTGATTTTTCAAAGTTCATTTTGAATATCTTTCGTTGAAATGCAAGAGTTGGAATATTTCAGTAGTGTTTGGTAGTGGTTTACCTTGTCACAGTTACATTTTCTTGATTTTTCAAAGTTGATTTGAATTTCTTTAGTTGAAATGAAAGAGTTGGAATATTTAAGTAGTGTTTGGTTGTGGTTTACCCTGTCAGAGTAACATTCTCTTGATTTTTCAAAGTTCATTTTGAATTTCTTTCGTTGAAATGCAAGAGTTGGAATATTTCAGTTGTGTTTGGTTGTGGTTTACCTTGTCACAGTTACATTTTCTTGATTTTTCAAAGATCATTTCGAATTTCTTTCGTTGAAATGCAATAGTTGGAATATTTCAGTTGTGTTTGGTTGTGGTTTACCCTGTCACAGTTACATTTTCCTGATTTTTCAAAGTTCATTTTGAATTTCTTTTGTTGAAATGCAAGAGATGGAATATTTCAGTAGTGTTTGGTTGTGGTTTATCGTGTCGCAGTTACATTCTCTTGATTTTTCAAAGTTCATTTCGAATTTCTTTCGTTGAAATGCAAGAGTTGGAATATTTCAGTAGTGTTTGGTTGTGGTTTACCGTGTCACAGTTATATTTTCTTGATTTTTCTAAGTTCATTTTGAATTTCTTTCATTGAAATGCAAGAGCTGGAATATTTCAGTTGTGTTTCGATGTGGTTTACCTTGTCACAGTTACATTTTCCTGATTTGTCAAAGTTTATTTTGAATTTCTTTCATTGAAATGCAAGAGGAGTTGTACTATTTCAGTAGTGTTTGGTTGTTGTTTACCTTGTCACATTTACATTCTCTTGATTTTTCAAAGTTCATTTTGAATTTCTTTCGTTGAAATGCAAGAGTTGGACTATTTCCGTAGTGTTTGGTTGTGGTTCTTCTATTCAGGGTCCCATTTCATTATTTATCAATGTTCATATTGAACTTCTTTTGTTTGAATTCAAAAGCTGGACTATTTCAGTAGTGGTTTGTTGTGGTTTAAAGTGTCACAGTTAGATTTTCTTGATTTTTCAATGTTAATTTTTAATTTCTCTCGTTGAAATGAAAGATTTGGAATAGTTCAGTTGTGTTTTGTTGTGGTTTACCGTGTCACAGTTACATTTTCGTGATTTTTCAAAGTTCATTTTGAATTTCTTTCGTTGAAATGAAAGAGTTGGACTATTTCAGTAGTTTTTTTAAGTTGTTAAAATATTAACATTTAAATAATATAGATTTTTTAAATGATCTTCATGAATTTATTTCATTTAAATTCAATAGTTTTAATATTTCAGTAGTTTATCTTTATTGAAGAGATTTTCTCAGTGAAATGGTACAGAATTTACAAATTTCAATATGTATTTCTTTCGTTGACATGCAAGAGTTGGAATATTTCAGTAGTGTTTGGGTATGGTTTACATTGTCACAGTTACATGTTCCTGATTTTTCAAAGTTAATTTTGAATTTCTTTCGTTGAAATGCAAGAGTTGGAATATTTCAGTAGTGTTTGGTTGTGGTTTACCTTGTCACAGTTACATTTTCTTGATTTTTCAAAGTTCATTTTGAATTTCTTTCGTTGAAATGCAAGAGTTGGAATATTTCAGTAGTGTTTGGTTGTGGTTTACCTTGTCACAGTTACATTTTCTTGATTTTTCAAAGTTCATTTTGAATTTCTTTCGTTGAAATGCAAGAGTTGGAATATTTCAGTAGTGTTTGGTTGTGGTTTACCTTGTCACAGTTACATTTTCTTAATTTTTCAAAGTTCAATTTGAATTTCTTTCGTTGAAATGCAAGAGTTGGAATATTTCAGTAGTGTTTGGTTGTGGTTTACCTTGTCACAGTTACATTTTCTTGATTTTTCAAAGTTCATTTTGAATTTCTTTCGTTGAAATGCAAGAGTTGGAATATTTCAGTAGTGTTTGGTTGTGGTTTACCTTGTCACAGTTACATTTTCTTGATTTTTCAAAGTTCATTTTGAATTTCTTTCGTTGAAATGCAAGAGTTGGAATATTTCAGTAGTGTTTGGTTGTGGTTTACCTTGTCACAGTTACATTTTCTTGATTTTTCAAAGTTCATTTTGAATTTCTTTCGTTGAAATGCAAGAGTTGGAATATTTCAGTAGTGTTTGGTTGTGGTTTACCTTGTCACAGTTACATTTTCTTGATTTTTCAAAGTTCATTTTGAATTTCTTTCGTTGAAATGCAAGAGTTGGAATATTTCAGTAGTGTTTGGTTGTGGTTTACCTTGTCACAGTTACATTTTCTTGATTTTTCAAAGTTCATTTTGAATTTCTTTCGTTGAAATGCAAGAGTTGGAATATTTCAGTAGTGTTTGGTTGTGGTTTACCTTGTCACAGTTACATTTTCTTGATTTTTCAAAGTTCATTTTGAATTTCTTTCGTTGAAATGCAAGAGTTGGAATATTTCAGTAGTGTTTGGTTGTGGTTTACCTTGTCACAGTTACATTTTCTTGATTTTTCAAAGTTCATTTTGAATTTCTTTCGTTGAAATGCAAGAGTTGGAATATTTCAGTAGTGTTTGGTTGTGGTTTACCTTGTCACAGTTACATTTTCTTGATTTTTCAAAGTTCATTTTGAATTTCTTTCGTTGAAATGCAAGAGTTGGAATATTTCAGTAGTGTTTGGTTGTGGTTTACCTTGTCACAGTTACATTTTCTTGATTTTTCAAAGTTCATTTTGAATTTCTTTCGTTGAAATGCAAGAGTTGGAATATTTCAGTAGTGTTTGGTTGTGGTTTACCTTGTCACAGTTACATTTTCTTGATTTTTCAAAGTTCATTTTGAATTTCTTTCGTTGAAATGCAAGAGTTGGAATATTTCAGTAGTGTTTGGTTGTGGTTTACCTTGTCACAGTTACATTTTCTTGATTTTTCAAAGTTCATTTTGAATTTCTTTCGTTGAAATGCAAGAGTTGGAATATTTCAGTAGTGTTTGGTTGTGGTTTACCTTGTCACAGTTACATTTTCTTGATTTTTCAAAGTTCATTTTGAATTTCTTTCGTTGAAATGCAAGAGTTGGAATATTTCAGTAGTGTTTGGTTGTGGTTTACCTTGTCACAGTTACATTTTCTTGATTTTTCAAAGTTCATTTTGAATTTCTTTCGTTGAAATGCAAGAGTTGGAATATTTCAGTAGTGTTTGGTTGTGGTTTACCTTGTCACAGTTACATTTTCTTGATTTTTCAAAGTTCATTTTGAATTTCTTTCGTTGAAATGCAAGAGTTGGAATATTTCAGTAGTGTTTGGTTGTGGTTTACCTTGTCACAGTTACATTTTCTTGATTTTTCAAAGTTCATTTTGAATTTCTTTCGTTGAAATGCAAGAGTTGGAATATTTCAGTAGTGTTTGGTTGTGGTTTACCTTGTCACAGTTACATTTTCTTGATTTTTCAAAGTTCATTTTGAATTTCTTTCGTTGAAATGCAAGAGTTGGAATATTTCAGTAGTGTTTGGTTGTGGTTTACCTTGTCACAGTTACATTTTCTTGATTTTTCAAAGTTCATTTTGAATTTCTTTCGTTGAAATGCAAGAGTTGGAATATTTCAGTAGTGTTTGGTTGTGGTTTACCTTGTCACAGTTACATTTTCTTGATTTTTCAAAGTTCATTTTGAATTTCTTTCGTTGAAATGCAAGAGTTGGAATATTTCAGTAGTGTTTGGTTGTGGTTTACCTTGTCACAGTTACATTTTCTTGATTTTTCAAAGTTCATTTTGAATTTCTTTCGTTGAAATGCAAGAGTTGGAATATTTCAGTAGTGTTTGGTTGTGGTTTACCTTGTCACAGTTACATTTTCTTGATTTTTCAAAGTTCATTTTGAATTTCTTTCGTTGAAATGCAAGAGTTGGAATATTTCAGTAGTGTTTGGTTGTGGTTTACCTTGTCACAGTTACATTTTCTTGATTTTTCAAAGTTCATTTTGAATTTCTTTCGTTGAAATGCAAGAGTTGGAATATTTCAGTAGTGTTTGGTTGTGGTTTACCTTGTCACAGTTACATTTTCTTGATTTTTCAAAGTTCATTTTGAATTTCTTTCGTTGAAATGCAAGAGTTGGAATATTTCAGTAGTGTTTGGTTGTGGTTTACCTTGTCACAGTTACATTTTCTTGATTTTTCAAAGTTCATTTTGAATTTCTTTCGTTGAAATGCAAGAGTTGGA